>NW_024581135.1:8661837-8708911 GCF_017639235.1 Corvus kubaryi
GGCCAAATCTCTGACAGCGCCGGTCCGTGCACCAAACTCTCCCTAAAAAATCCCTCAGCCACACTTTTTTCACTCGCACCGGAAGCACGTGAGGTGGCCCCGCACGTGGGGGCGGCCAATGGCGCGGCGCCGCCGCCGCTGACACCCCGCACCGCGCCCAATGGGCGCCCGCCGGGCCGCCGCCATAAATACCGCGTGGGGACCGGACGGGGCGGTCGGCACCGGGCGGGACGGGGCGGGCGGCGGCAGCAGCGGCAGCAGCTCCTCCGCCGCGACGGGGCGGAGGCACCGCGCCGCGCCCACGCGCGTGAACCGGCACCCGACCCCCCCCCCCCCCGACCCCCTACTAGCCCCGTAAATAACAACTTCCAGCCACGCCGTGTCCCCCACGGGTGGCGGGGAATTGGGCATCGGCCGCTTTCCTGTTACCCCAGCAATAATAAACACCCCCTCCCCCAAATCCGTGCGCTTTTCCCCCTCTTTTTCCTTTTTGTTTTCTATTCTCCCGCGGCGGCGTTGGGCAGAGCGGCGAGATGGCGAGCCGGGTGAAGGCTCCCCGGAATCGAACCTTTTGGTTTTGAGGAATAAAAAACTACAGTAATAATAATAACAATAAATAGCAGTAAAGGCAGGAGGCACTGCCGGGGCGAGTTGGTCTTACGGCCGAAACCTCTCTCTGGTTTGTTCCTTTGCTGGGTTTGGGGTTTTTTTGGAATATGAAGCAGATCAGCTCCAGCTAACAGCTGAACTCGTACCATGTTTCTTCGTCTGCTTTTTGATGTTTGCTTGTTTGGTTGGTTGGTTTCGGTTTGTTGCTTTTTTTTTTTTTTCCCATGGTATTCTTGTTTGGTTTTGTTTTTGGGGTTTATTTTGCTCGGCAGGGAACGAGCACTTCGGGACGTGTGCTGAGGCAGACGGGAAATTTAAGGATTTTACGGGCTGGGAAGAAAAAGCCACTTTTCCAGGATTGATGCAGCTGTCTAAAAATTAATTTACAGAAAATAAATAAAAATACCCTGGTCACAGTTCTGGTTTTGCTGGACTGCTGGGGCCTCAGCCAAGCGCCACAAGGAGGGCGGCTCTGCCGCAGCCGGTGCCTGCTACCCCGGCCCCAGGCGCTCCCGGCCGCGGAGGGCCGAGTCGCCGCGGGGAAGGGCAGTGTTGGTGCTGACACGGAGGGGCATTGTAGATAGGGGTCCCACGTCACCCCACATTTTACGCAGCGGAGAACGGGCGGGCTGGGTGCCCGGAGCAGCGGTGCTTCCCGGCCGGCCGCAGGCACCTGCTCCGGCTGGAGCCGCTCTCCTGCCCGCGGCCGTTTCCCGGGGCTGCGGGAAGGGCAATTCCGGGCGTTTCCTCTTTCTGACGTAACCGAAACCCCCCCATTTACCCCCTCCCCAAAACGGCGGCCAGGTAGCGGTGGGTCCGGGGAGGCCGCGGGGCCCCGCGCAACGCTCCGCGCCTCTCCGCGGGGCCGGGCCGCATCACGTGCCGCCGCCTATGTACCCTGTATGTGCACGGGTGCTGGCCCAAAATACACCTATAGCTCTGTGTGTGTGTGTCTGTATCTCGGCGGTTCCTTGCGGGCTGAGCTGCGGTGCCAGCAGCAGCGAGGCTCCCCCGCCTCGCCCCGCCGTGCTGCGCCGGCTGGGTGCTTTTCCCTCCTCGGGAGCAGCCCCCGGGAAGCGGCTTGGCCCGTGGCTCCGCTTTCAGGAGGCGACCGGCACCGGGAATCGAAGGAGACATCTCTGGGTGTCCGTCAGCTGCTCCCCGGGTGCCCGGGAGGCGTGTGTGTGCCCGCACCTCCGAGGCACGTTCGGTTATTTTCTGTACCGGAGAAACATTACCGAATTGTTACCTCCAGCCACACAATAATCCCCTAAAATAATAGCTGGCAGAACAAAATCAGCCCAGGAATCAAGAGCTTCATCCGCAATTAAATGAATGTTAAACCCCCCCTGCATTCACAATATCATATCATTTACTCGCACCGAAATTGGGTTTATTTATATTTAAGTTAGCAAAATTGAAATCTTTATCCCAAAAGCGAGCGTGGGTACTTAATTAAATTCTAATTAGGACACTATCAATATCCCATTTAGCCACGTAGCCTTTGTGAGCCGCGGTCCCTTTCAGAGCTGTAAATGGGGGCTCGCTGCCTTATCTCTCCTGCAAGAGACGCCTTGAGAAGGGCTGCAAAAGATAATTTATAGGTTTTAATTACTCTTCATTCCGCCTGATCAGCTTGGCGTTCATCACAGGACGGCGAATAAAACCTGGTCAAAAGCACTGTCACTATTCCCTGGCAAGACGCTTAATCAAAGTAAGCAGGGCCATATTACACGCTGCGAGCTTCTTCACGTAATTTCCCAGCTGCTGATAAAGCTAGTTGAATAATGCTGCAGTCCTTCGGAGACACCATTTACAGAAATGACTTTATTGACGGCTTAACGTCGGTAATTCATTTTACCTTTCATGTATTGGGAGCCCGGATTTGTTACAGTAATAGGATGATAAATGTCCTGGCGGCCCTATAGCTTTTATTATTGAATACAATACACACACCCATCCTTAAATGTTCCAAAATTGGGTAACAACAGGGAGAGAGAGAGAAATCGAAGCCTTTAACTATTTAATTTGCCTTCCTGAGCACGCGCGGGGGGGAAGTGTGTGTAAGTGCGTGTGTGTGTGTGTGTACGTGTGTGTGTAGGGAGGGGAATTATTTCATCTGGAGTCCTCCCTTCTTCTAGAAACTGTTCTGGATTGTAAAAGCTTCTCTATAAATTGAGTAGGTTTGTGTACGGAGGGGGTGGGGGATCGGCTGGATGAATGAGGAGGGGTTAAGGGAAAAGACGATGTATATTTCCAGGCTGAATATTTTTTCCATCGCGACCCTTCCTATCTAAATAGATAAATATTACTCCCCGGCTCGCAGGTAGTTACAGTAATCGGGGTAATATGTCTATACACGGTGGCTTAAGGACGGAAGCCTACAAAAAAATCCCTTCTTACGAAAAAGTTCCCTCTGTAACTTGTGGGTGCCGCTGGGTTTCGGGGCGCCCGTCGCGGGGCCCGGCCCTGCGGAGCCCCGCGCATGCTGCTGTCCCGGGGGGGCCGGTCCCGCGGAGCCGCCGGCGCGGCCAGGGGGGCCGGGGCATCGAGGGCTCCCCCGAAAATGCTGCGGGGCCGGGGCCGTCCTGCCGCTCTCCTGCCCCTCGGAAGTGCCGCGGTGCCGTCTGAGTCTCTTGCAGGTTGGTGTCCCCACCGGCTCTCGGCTCTGGGGCTTGGGTCAGCCATCCCGGCATGGGGCGGGAGAACATCCAGTCCGGGCGGCGGAGAGCGGCCGAGGGGTGGCGGAGCCGGGGAGCCGGGCTGGGACGCCCGGTGCCCGCCGTCGGACTGTGCGGAGGGCGGCAGCATTGCTCCCGCCGCACGACTCCAGCCCGCGGCGCCCGCAGCCTCTTCGAAAACCGGGAGAAATAATTTCTCCGATTTCGTTGAACTTGCTTTTTTTTGCTGGTGGTTTTTTTCTTTTATTTTCTTCTTTTTTTCTTTTTTCTTCTTTTTGAGGAAGGCCGCCAAAGGAAGGAAGTTTTCAAATTGAAAAGAAAAATAAAGTTAAAATTAGATCAAAAATCCTTTGCATTTTTTTTTCTCGGCGCCCTTATAGGAAGGAGGAAGTATAGAAACGTGGTTAATATACGCTGTGGTAATCCTATTTCTACGTCTAGATCAGATCTCATTGGGGCTTTTGCTGAAGGACATAAATGAGTTGTTCTAATACAATAGATTTCATCCTTCCTACAGGGACTGGCTGACCAGAGGTTTTGTTAAAAGTGAATACGAATAGATTTCTGCTACAAGTGCAGCATTATTATTATGAGCTGTAAGGTCAGACTATACATTCCGGGTCCCCAAAGCCTATAGACCCTGGGAAAAGCGCGGGATATACCACGTCATTGTACCTGACAGTCTCTTCAATAGACTAATTCAATTATCGCTTGGGGATTCAGTCTTCATTGAAAGCAATAATAGCGGTGTAATTCGTTGGTAAATAGGTATTGGAGGCAGCTCCGCTCGAAACTTTTTTCGAGGCACAAGTTTATATCTCTGGGAGTCAAAATCTCTCCTGGTAGCAACGCGAGGAGTGAGGATAGAGGAAGGGATGTTTTTTATGAAGAGGAGGGCCGGGCTGCGGGGAGAGCTCGGCGCGGCCGGCCGGAGCCGCAGCCCCGCACCCCGGCCCGGGCGGGCAGCGCGGCCGCCCCGCTCCCCCGAGAAGTTCCCGGGGCGCCGGGGATGTTGTGCCCTGGTGTTCTGGTGTAGAGTTATGAATCAATTACCATCCAGGACCACCCCCACCCAAACCCGGCTCTCAAGTCACGGGGAACTGTAGCAAAGATTTAATTTTATTTACTTCATTGTCTGTCCCCCGTTCCCAAGTGGGACGGAGAGCAGAAGTTTCTGAGGGGAGAAGAGAAAACTATCTTTCTTATTGTTAGCGGTGTTATTGGTTTGTTTCTTTTCCTACAAGGGAAAAAAAAAAAAGAAAGAAAGAAAAGATAAAACAGGAAAGAAAAAGGGAAAATTAAAGTGAAGATAAAGAAGAGTTGATCAGGAAAAGGGAGAAAACCAAACAAAAAATACAAAAATAAGGACAAATTTTAAAAAAGGAAATTAAAAGAGAAGGAAAGAAGGCAAGAAAGAAGGCAAGAAAGAGGCAAGAAAGAAAGAAAGAAAGAAACCTGAAAATGTAGAAAAAATAGGAAGGTGCATTAAAAAAACAGGGAAAGAAAAGAAGTAAGAGGGGGGAAAAGAAAAGAAAACAAAAGAAAACAAAGAGAAAAGAAAAGGAAATAAAAGAGGCGAAAATAAGAGAAGATAAAAGAAAAAAGAAAAGAAGAGAAAAGGTAAGAGAACAGAAAAGAGAAGAGAAGGAAAAGAAGAGAAAAAGAGAAAAGAAAAGAAAAAAGAAAAGAAAAGAAAAGAAAAGAAAAGAGAAAAGAAAAGAAAAGGAAAGAAAAGAAAAGAAAAGAGAAAAGAAAAGAAAAAATAAAAGAAAAAAGGAGAAAAACACAAGAGCTCGCTGCTTTCCAGTGGCCTGGCTGCAAACCCCTTCCCATTTGCTTCCCAAGCCCCCTCCCGCCTCCCACCCACATCTGCAGCCCACCCTACCTCGCTACGAGCAGCACAAGTCACCTGGATCGGCTGTCTTAAAAAGGTCCCAGCTCCCGGAGATGTTCCTCTCTAGCTGGCCGAGGGAGGATCCGAGGAGGGCAGCGGCATCCTGTCGCCCGGCGAGCAGCTCCGGCGGCTGCCTCCGGCCCCAGCTGCTCCCTGGCAATCTGGTTTAAGTTACAGTGGATATTTCTGAGCGCTGCTTTACTCCACTTCGGGACAGATACCCCTGTCCCTTCGCTAAAGACGTTACCAATAGGGGCTGAAAGCTCCGTGGAGGGTTTGGGGTCCGCACGAGCCTCTGCTCTGCTGGGCCGGTCCCGGTCTCGGTCCCGGTCCCGCCGTGCTCCTCGTCACCGGCACACCCGGTCGGACTGGCTCGGACCCGTTTACATTTTAAAATATGTTTTCAATTTCCTCCCGTTCTTCCCACCTATGTCTCGCCCTGCTTCTCTCTCGGCTTCGGGAGCCGTGGAGCCCAGGGAAGAGTCGGGAAAACTTTCGCCGCCCGACCCCGCGGGAGGCGGCGGGACCGGAGCCGGGGCCGGGGCGGCTCCGCGGAGCTCTGGCGGGCGGAGGGGATGTCCTTGCCCGGGTAAGGGGGGACTCCCTGCCCGGCCAGGGTGCCGGAGCCCCGCTTTGGGAACAACACCCCCGAGACTCTTCCCAACTCGAGTGAGTGCAGGGCTGCCTCTTCGTGGTAGTAAAGCTTTTCCCTTCACCGACTTCGGGATATTTGGGTGACAAAGGGGCACACGCAGGACTGGTGCCCACGCCGCCCACCCGCTGCCCTGCCATGGCTGTAGGGGCAGGGGCTGTCCGCGTCCAGCTCCACGCAGCCCCGCTGTGTCTCCCAGCCCTTCTGCGCTCTCTGCGCGTGTATTTGCCTGCGAGGGTTTGCGGGTGCATTTGTGCAGCTGAACGCGGGTGCAGCGGGCGTGTCGGGGAATATTCCCTCTCACACACGCGTGTGCAAGTGGCTGTAGCTGTTAGCTCAGAGGTTGCACACGGGCACGACCTCCCTCCACCACTACTCGGCGGGTTCCCCTTCTGCCCGAAGGCCGCCCCGAGGGGCTCCTCCTGCCAGCCCCGCGCCCGTCCCCTGCCCAGGAGCAAAGGGTCCGTCGCCGTGGAAAGTTTGCCCAACTCCTGGCGTGGAGGAATGGTCCCTCATGGGGTCCTCTCCTCGGCTCTCAGGTGCACACCCCTCTCCAAGCGCCTGCCTGCGGGGATGGCTGGGGTTCTCCTGCAAAGATCTGGTGTTCTATAGGTTTTTTACCCCGAGGTCCAAACGACAGCACCGGTGTCGGGGGACATGAATGTCACCAATTCTCCCATTCCGGTCGGCAGGCAGCTCAGGGCTCTCTCTGCCAGTGCTTTGGAGGGAGCCGAGACCCATACTCTTCTCCACAATATTTCACTCCCCTTTCTGTCACTTCACACCCCCGCGTCCGGGCCGTGGCTACGACATGGGCCCCGGACCCGGGAGGCGACACCCGGTGGGAGGGTCCTGGCCTGCCCCGGGCCGGTGTGCAGGCACCGGGAAAGTTGAGAAGGAGAGAAAGGGGAGGTGGAGGGGGAAGAGAATCCTTTGTGTTTTTGTCATCCTTTGTTCCGGAACTAACTTGACCAGTGTGGCTGGGAAGCAGCACCATTTCTATTGGAAAAAGCAGGAGAGAGGGGGGCTCTTTTGATCCTCTTCGGGGAAATGATGTTCGGGGAGGTGGTTGGAGGCGCTGACACTGGCTCTGGACTCTCTCTGCGGATGCTCACAGCGAAATTTCGTTGAAGGCACTATTTCTGCCTTGCCTGGGAACTTTCGGCTTTAATTATCCGTGTGGCTCCTACGAGCTGGGCTTGCTCCTCTCTGCTCATCCGTTCCCAGGGAGAGAAAACAGTGTGTGTAGTGCTAAAATGCAGCAAGACAAAATAATCAGCTTTAAAAGTACGTGTTGGCTTGGGGGTGGGAGACAGAGAAAGGGGCAGAGAGTAAAGCAAAATAAGTCTATTGCCTGGAGAAACGATGCAATGTTACTGCTGCCCAGTGGCAGTAACCGGAATTGGGTCATTTTAGGGACAAACGCCGGCAAAATTCAAGTCACGTCCACTTTTGATATAAGGATGTGTCCTCTTTAAAAATTGTTATGCAAAAGACTCTCATACGTGATCTTCTTGCGATAAAAAGCAGCAAGCCAAATATTGGAGCCCGAGTCAATAATGTATGAACAGATTAAGCAACCTTTCTCCCAAGCAATTATTCCAGCAATTGAAAACCTCGCTCGCTCCAAATTTCAATAATAATAATAATAATAACAATAATAGCAAAAGTAAATAAAGCCCAGCGCAAGTGAGATGGTCTCCTGCTCCTTGGCCCTTGCTCGGGAAGAGTGGGTGGAATTTTTTTTTTTCCAGCCGGGAAGGGTAGCCGAGAAGGTATTTAAACCAGCAGCAGCTTGAAAATCACAACAATTCATAATAATCTACGGATCGCGGGAGTAAACAGGCATATCGCTGGGCCACCGGCCTGCGGGGTTTATTTGTCTTTAAAGCTCGGGGTAAATTAAGTTTCCGGCTGTGTAATTCTAACAAAAGGTGATAGAAAACGCACTGGGGGAGTAATAGATGGTGGCACCGGGGATCAGAGGGGGGAATGGGTTTAATGCTGATTTATGTGCCGAGGGCCGGGGCGCGCCGCCGCCGCCGCAGGAGCAACGCGGGCAGCTCCGCGGGTGCGGGGACTCCGCGGGGGTGGCCGGGATGAGCGGGGCCCGGGGCACGGCCTGGAGCAGCGGCTTATGGAGGAGCCGCTGCCGGGAGGCGGCTTGTCCCGGCACTCGCCGGGAGGGAGACTGCTGCCCTGCATGGGGAGGGACACGCGTCCCTCGTGGCCGAGATCGCCAGGGGATCACGAGGGGAAAATAAATTCAGCTGCAGGAGGAGGGCCAGGGGGTCTGGCAGCAGGGAGACGGGGGCGGAAGGCAGAGATCTGAGATGGGTTTCCGCGAGCATCCTTGTGGCTAAAGTCGCTGCAAAACTTGGAGAGAGAATTTCCCCAGTTCTACACTTCACGTCCCCTGCCCGCACTGGCGGCCCCGCAGCAGGCAGTTTGCATTTGCAAGCCTCTCTCTGGCTCCACCACAAAAACCTGCCCTCGTCTACACCGGTTCCGATCTTGGTCTTGAATTTGGTCGATGGTGCAGTGGCAATAACCAGCCATTCGTTTCGGTTGCAAAAGCAGAGAGCAAGTCAAAAGCAAGGAAATTGAACTTTCTGGAGACAGGCTGGTGTAGACTGGGGTTTCCACCCTTTAGGAGAAACCGTGACCAGGTTTCAAGTGAGGGATGGGACTTGGGACCCATTTGGAGGCTGTGTGAGAGGAAGATGAAAATATTATTTGGGAACGATTCCTCACGGTGCATCTGAGCAAAGAGGTTGTGTGGGAGGACCGAGATGTTGTAGCACCCAGCCCCACTGACCTGCTACAACTGAGACCCTTTTCCAAAATATGCCAGAGTACAATAGAAATACTCGCTAGCCTGGCACTTCACCTGCACACCCAGCCCTGCAGCCAAATCCCACGTCCCTCTCCAGACAGCAGCCTTACATTCCTGAGCTAGACAAATGATGAAAAAGTTCCAGTTACCGTCTAATGAAAGGCCTCCATCTCCCTTCCCCCAGAGGTTTCCGATGCACATATAATTAGCTCTCAATATTTCATGAATATGGGGTTTTACTAATTCCTTTTCACTCAGGAGATTTCGCATTCACCGTTTTACCCTCTCTGTCATTTTGCACAAAGCCGTGGCTGTGGGAAGGGTGGTTGCGGGTTGGGGTGGGTTCTTTGAGCTGGATACACAACATCCTTCAGTCGCCTGAGGCCTCAGCCCAGACATCATGGGAGACACAGATCTCAAATGAAGGACCACAGGGGTTTTTTTAATGCAGGAAATTAAATGTGCTGTGGGATTTTGGTCCTTTGGGGCAAGCATTTTTTTCCATGGGTAGCAATTCAGGAGCAGGTCTTCTGCTTCTGAGTTACAGCATGTTTTGGAGAGAAATTGGTCCTTTCTGACCAAAAAAAGCAGTCATCTCAGACAAATCAGGAGGCAGAAGTCAAGCTAAATGTCATCAAGAAATGTCCCACTAAATCTTAGTGATCTTCCACAATAACAGCTTCAAATTGTCTGAATACTACACAATTGTATTAGTAAGGACAAATCCAAGTTCCCACTCTGTAAAATGAAAGGGAAGACTTTGCCAGCATCATCTTTAGTTCTTTTTCTTCTAATCATGCCAGAGATATTGACTACATCTCATTTTTCTCATCCTGCTCTATCCAAATGTATGTGCCTCGAGTAAAGTGATGTAATGATAGTACAGTCCTGGGGGAGTTTTCCTGAACACACGGCAAGAACAAAGTTTGGTCCTACAGTTAAAGCAGATTTAGACTAATGGACTTTTCACCACATCCTTCAAGGCTAAATACTGGCATTTGCAATGTAGTGGGTGAGTTTCTGTAAAGGCAACCCCCAACCAGAAACAGCTCATTAAAAATCCCATTATCCCCATAACTAGCTCATTATTAGTTTAAATGACTGTCTTACGATTTGTAAGAGGGAAAACAAATCCTAAAACAAATGATACTTATAATCACTGAGCCTGGTGGGCAATGGATTTTATTTGCCACACATTTTTAGTTGGATGTTAAAGAGGTTTTCCAGTTTACAGTAATTGCTGTCTCTCTATGTGGTCCATTGAAGGATAGCTTTGTTTTCTCGCATTAAACTTTGTGAGTCACTAGTTACTGTGCTTTGCCTATTTCTTAATAACAACTTTACACTTATATGGGCCTTTTCCACCCTGCAATTCTCTAGCTGTTTACTAGGAAGCCAAGAGGAGCTGGTGAAAGGGAGAGGAGTTCCCTGAGTGACTGACATGGATGCAGGATCAGAACCTGCAGGCACTCTGCTGAGCTCTGAGTCACGTTCAACAGGATTTTTCCCTGTGTCAGAGACAGAGAGTTCATTCCCATAATGTCTATCTGTGGGTGTGCCGCAGTGGGATTTTTTCTGTACTCATCAATCCCCAGGGGTGATGGTGCAGGTAGTGAAACTCCACAGGAGTTGGCAGGTTTGGAGGTTATAAACCCAGGCCAACGCTGCCTACAGGAAACATCTCAGAAGCTGAAAGTGTCTCCTTTGGCTCTCTGGGGAGTGACCTGCATCAGAAGCAGGACCCTAAGGGAGAATGGGATTATTCATCACTGCTCCGGGCTGAGACAGCCTGTGCTGAAATCCCATCAGCTGCAAGGGATCCAAAGCCCTGCAGACACTGCTCTGGTGTGCAAGAACACGTGGCAGAAGGGCTTCCAGAGAGGACTGCCCCCATATTTCACTGTTTTCTGCTGCACTGTGATGATTCTTTAATCTGGTTTCCAATGTGCACTCTTTGCTGTTTGTCCCATGACTTCAGAAGTCAGTACAGTTTTTGGTCCAACGGTGATTTACAGATCCACAGTTCTCATTCATGCGTTCAAGAGGTACCATGTGTACAACCTTATGGGCCAAATTCTCACCTGGAGTAAAGTGCTGTGGAGAGGGACCTTCATAGAGCTGGGCTGTCCCTGCCCCGCTGCTCCCAGTACAGGCTCAGAGCAGCACACATCCCCGGGCTCAGGACTCACTGCAGATGGAAACAGCCCAGCCCCTTTCCCGGGGTTATTAATGCCTCTTTTTTTGTCCAACTGCTGGCTTCCAGAGACATCTTGTGGCTCTCACCAGCTATCACAGCTGAGCTGCTCCACATCCCAGCACGCTGCTCTTCCTGCAGGGTTGAACAGCCAAAAGCCGTTTCCCAGGCTGCTTGCTGTTTGCACCCTGTGTGAGGTTTATCTTTCTTTTAGCCCTTGATGTGTATTTTCAGCATTGTGTGACTGCCTCTCACATACAGCTCAGTCTAGGCTACAGGTGTAAGCACCAGTGTTGAAGGAGAGAAAATCTCTGCAGAGGTGCCACTGGTGTGCGAGGCCTCCCAGACTGGTGTTGCCCCAGGAAATCAGTGTTTTCTCCCAGAGCAGCACCCAGAACTGGTACCTCAGCAGCTAATGAAGTCCAGTGTTGTTTGGTTTCTGGGTTTTTGGTGGGTTTTTTTCATTATTTCATTTGATGACAATGCTACAAAGAGAAATATAAAGCAAAAGCTCTTTTGTGAGAAGCAGGGGAAGAGCAGTGTTGGCACATGGCAGAAGATGGGGGATGGCTTGAATCCCTGTGTACTGCAGGCAGAGGGGCCCTCTCCAGCCCTTGCAGCAGAGATTTCCAGGAGCAGTTTCTCAGCTCAAGTAGGAGGAACAAACCCCACTGGGGTGTGAAAGACGATCTTTTTTGGAAAAGGGGTGATAGGAAGCAAATAGTGAGGATTGAACCCCATGACCATGTAGGTCCCATCCATCCACATGCTGACTGCCCAGATGGTGATGTGAAAGCACAGTCCTCCCAGACTGCAGTGAACAAGGACTGTTGGGCTTTTAAAATCTTTTCAAAGTAATGAATTAGCAGTAATTATTCAGAAGATAAAGAAAGGTCATTTAAACCACCCAGTGTCAGCAGATCTCTTCTTGTAAATCTCTTGTTTAGGCAACAAGCCCATCATTTTATCTACCAGGGTGGCTTGTTCCAGCAAGCATGGGCAGCCCTGCTCCCCTGAGCACATGCAGTGCTGCCAGCCAACTCCTCACTCATGGCCAGAGAGCACAGGAGGGAGCAGCCAGGTTCAGGCAAGGAGACGAAGGCTGTTCCTCATGCCTCAGGCACACAAGGATTGTTGTGGTGCCACATTACGCAGGATCTGTCTGTCCAACACCCAGTTAATCCTCCTCCCTTTCCATGGGGAGATAGCAGCTACAGCTATGGTGTCTGAGCCAGCAGATTGCTTGTCTCCATCCAGCCAGGGATTCCCTTCTGATTGCACAAAGAAAGCTTCACAGATGAGGGTGATTTCAGATGTGTATCCCATAGGCACACTGACTCTTGCTGGGTCCAAGCCATCTATGCAATCTATACTTTCCCACTGGTGTATAATTTTCTTGGCACTTTCCTTGCAACAGGTGGACTGCAAAACAAGGAAACATAGTGTGACTGCTTCACTCTTGACTAAGAAGAAAGATTTACTGCAGAAGACACATTGCTTACAGTTTTATGGAGATTTCTTATCTAAAGCCATGTAACACCCTATGGCGGGGGGCCACAATGTTGAAAAAGTCTCAGAACATCCAAACAAATGTTTTCAAGCAGGAAAGGAGCCAAGTTACCATGTCTGTGCACAACATCAGGACAGTGGGCTGGGAACTGTAGCGGAGATCACATGGTGCTCTAACCCCACTTCGCACTTGTCTGGTGCCCAAGGAACCTTGTGTAATTCATCCAGCCCTGGAGGGGAGAAGATTCCGCAGATGAAAAATAACTTCCCAAGTGCCCAGGACAATGCGTTGGCTGTGCTGACTCAGACAGCTTGCTGTGCTCTGTCCTTGAGCTAATCATCAGTGTCTCCATCCAAGAGGTGGCCAAGCCCATAACACAGCCTCTCATACCCACAAGAGGACACAGATACCTTTGTCCACGGCTATGACCAGGTCCACACCAGCTATGGTAATGTCTCCTGGCCTCTTACAGATCTGAGGCACCCAGGGAAGAGGACAGAGAGAACTGCTGTCCCTGCATTGCTCCTTGAGGTGGTTTTCCTGCATGGGTTTGTAGTTTGATGCAATGTCCACAGCGAGAACCAGTCCCTCTGTCACAGACGCTGCTAAGAAGAAAGCATGTCATGAGTTATGACCACTAAACAGCAAGGCAACACTAATAAATCTTAATCTGAAGGCTGATAAACTGTAAAACACAACATAAAATATGATGCATGGGTTGGTGTTGAGAGCCCGAGCCTCTGATCTCTTCCCACGGGTGCAAATTCTGGCTGATTTTTACTGATGGAGCTCCAAGTGGGCCAGCTGCTGTCACCCAAGCTAAAGTCGGCCTCATGACTCTTATCTATGTAATTCCTGGTTATTAATATCTTTTATAGCTGATACGTGGGACTGAATGGTGTGTGCTTTTTCAGTGAGGATAAACCATTCAATCACGTAAAGCATCGCCTAAGAGCTGTTGCTAGATGAATCATTTAGGTTGATTGAAGGCTGTGTAAGTGATATATTAAAGAAGTGCCAAGCAACATTCCTTGATGGGGAAAATTATGTGTTTTCTGGCAGATTCATAAGCTAAGGAATTCATCTGTGGGTTGTTAAGGAGATTATTGTCTGGTATGTCTGTATATACATGGGAGCAGGAATACCAGTCAGTCCATTTTCATAGTTATCCAAAATAATCTTGGTTTGCTGAAATGAAACTGTCAGCCCAGTCTGATGCTGGGTAAACTTTTGACTCATCAAATCGAAGTGATTCTTTCTGTAACTCTTATGCCAAGAAAGAATTTGGTCCATGGGTTTCAGAGACAGGATCTTTGTGGGACATGACCAGCAGAGTGGACTCAGTGAATGTTGTTACCTTTTATTGTCAAGAGAATTGCTTTCTAGGACCACTGAAAGGATGGCTAAATATTTCTGTAACTCTAGCAAACTCTAGGATGATGTGAAAAGTGCAGTGGTTATCGAAACCAGTTCAATTCCTCTTATTTTGATCCATACATTAAAAAATCCTAGCAAGAGCCCTCTTCCTTTAAGGTGGTCCGTTTTGGGACTTAAAACTGACCTAACTAGGAGGAAAAATTTATTTTAACCCCACAAGAAACTTTTGGTGCCTATGATGCCATCCCAGGGCACACCATAATGCCTCCAGTTTCACAACCACTCTTTCAGGAAGGTGTTCATCTGGGTTGGCAGGGCTGGGCACAGGGTCTGGCTGTGGCTGATATCCAATCCTGCACTGCCACCAAAACAGCATCTTCCCTGAACTAGTGGCTGTTTGCCATTCACCAACACTCACATCAAGGAGAAAGGAGAAAAAGCATGATCAGAGAATATATTTTGCAATATCTACATATTTTAAACATTTTTTTTTCTTTTCATTTTTCTGAAAATTATGTGTGTGTCCCTGGCCCTGGAAGTCCCACACTGTCTCCTTTCAGCTGGAGTTCAGTATGGTCTTAGTTTGGATTGCCATTCAGGTCTTCAGGCTTTTAAAAGTTTGCTTCAGTTTATGCAGCTTATGCAAATCTATGTGTCTGAATCTGAATTTCACATTAGAAACATGAAGACAGCACTGCAAATAGCAGCATTCTGTACAATCTGATCTTTACATCATTACTTTCAAACCAGAGTTATTTATTGTCTCATGATCTGTTTTATAGAATTTCCTAGTTTATAGTTTGTACTTTTCCACATCTTCATTACATACTGTAATTTTATCATCCTCCAGTGAAGAATTTTAAATCACTGCTTAGTTTCTGTCCTGTATCCCCCACCCAAGATCACACAGCACTTTTCTGCAAGCCTCCTCCTATCAGTTGAAAAAGTAGGGGAAACCCTGTTTTGGCATGTTTCTCTGCAGTATTTTGCTTCCCTGTTTTACTCTGCTTCTTCCCAATGTGCAGCCAGTGACGGAAGGGGCTCTCCTCTGCTCTGACTCGGAGAACACTGTTCTCCACAGAGAGGAGAGAGACAATAATTAATAATATTAACTGTATGTCATGGACAAAACTAGCTTATGAAGAGCCCAGAGAGCTTGCAGATGGGGAGCTTATGGTCGCATCAATCAGCTGAACAAGCAAATGAGAGAGGCAGGCCCTTAAGCCCATTTACTCAGCAGCTTTGTGCGCCACAGAACTCAAGTACTTTGTCTCTCTGTGTGCTTTGTAAGGTTTTTCTGACAATTATGTATCTCACCTTCACATTACCCATTATGGCTTTGAGAGATGTTTAAAGTGATCTTCAAAGAAAGCTTAGAGTTGCTTAATGTTGTGGAGGGAACTTTGATATCCAGTAGCTTGGGCAAGGTTTAATCCACAGGGAAGCGTGTTTGGGTGCAACTCCCAGAGTGGGCTGCAGACCTTTTGCCTTGGCCCACAAGGGTGGGCATGGCTGGATACTCTTCTGATGGGAAAACAAATCCTGGTATGGATGCAGCTTTGGCCACTGAAGGAATATTTTTCTGGTTTATACTATTAAGAGGATGCAAGGTGCAGGTAACATTAGGTCAGTCTGGGCAGAGAGCTCTGCCAGCTGCAGGCGAACAAGACTGAGGTGATGGCTATTTCTTAATGGTAGTATAAGTATAAACATACTGATTAAAGGCTTCATGTTTGAAAGGCTATGACTACCTGAATAGCTTCCCAAGCAATACTTGGTGCTTCTCCACCATTATGAGGGTGACAGTGCTGAGACCCTCTCCCCACACCTCTCTCCTCAGTAGAATACAGACCAAAGAACACTCAAGTTCAATTAAACATATCAACTGTCCAGTAAAGAAACTAATTGTACACTCTCAGCTAGTCTCAAAGGAGCCTGAGCTCTTCAGCTGGCTGAACCAGATAATATCTTTCAGCTACTTGTTGGGAGCACACATTCCTCGGGAAAGCTATGATAAACCCGGCACTTAACAAGGCTCACAAACCAACTAAACAGCTGTGGGAGACATTTGGTGCATTCGACAGTAAAGACAGGAATGCTTTGAAGACCGGGCTTGTAAGGCAGAGCTCTGTCAACCAGCTCCGGAGCAGCCCGGCGAGCGGCTGGGGCGTATGGAGCGAGCTCAGCCTTTATGACTCCGCAGCCCGGCAACTGCCCTCCCGGCCGGCGTGGCCGTGATTTATCCACCCCGCACCCCCAGGCTGCTCTGCTGTTCCCGCTCCCTGCATTTTCCAGGGCTCTGTTTCACATTAACTCATCAGCAGGTTGCAAAGTTAGCAAGCCTGGAGAAAAGCTTTTTAAGAGAGACCCTGCAGATCGTCATCTCTTTGCCACAGAAGGGAGCTGGAGGGAGGAGGTCGCCTCCTGCTCCTTCCAGCCATCAGCTCCTCCGTTAAGCAAATGTGAATAGGATTCACCCCTTGGCACATAAGGAAGAAGTGCAGGAGAGAAAGAGATGCTGAGCTAGTCATAGTCACCCATGGGTTTGTATTTTTAGAAATTTTTTTTTTTTACAAGATAAATACTGTGTCACCTTCCCTCAAAGAAAAAAGGGCTGAAGTTGTTTTTTCATAACACAGGGCAGGAGGATGCTGGGTTCCCACCCATGTTTCCACCTTGCCCAGTTTCCCCTTCTGCCAGGAGGTGTTGAGCATTTTCTGTACCCTTGGTCATGGGACACGTGCCAGGGAGGTTTCAGCATTGCACCTGGGAATGGAGAGGTTGGGTTCAAGTTATCCTCATGGAGATGCTCTCAGAGACTGAAGAATATCCAGATCTTTGAAAAAAAGTTGAATTTACTCTGAGCTGTTACCTCTAAAAGGAGATCCTGGAATTATAGAACCATTTGAGCTGGAAAGGACCTTTTAAAGGTTATCTAGTCCAACACCCCTGCAATGAGCAGCGACATCTTCAATTAGATCGGGTTGCTCAGAGCCCCATCCAACTTGACCTTGAATGTTTCCAGGCACAGGACATCCACCACCTCTCTAGGAACACTTTCACCTTATTACAGATGATGGATTATTTCGCAGAGCCAATTGGTAATCACTGTGAATTAGAAATATCTGGTTTTTCCTGAAGATCAGTGACTACTCACAGCACTAACTGAGGACTCACAAATGGCTACATTCCTTTTGCTTGCTAAACATGCTTTCAGTAAAGTCCACATCACCTCTGAGATCCTTTCTTGCATAAGCAGCAAAGTAGAAGGTACTGGCTAGCTGTGTAACACCTCTGTGAAATCTTTAGTCATATTTTGAATTTTCATGGTAGATATTTAGGCATCAGAACCAAAGGTATCATCTTTCCAGAAGGAAAGATTTAAGCAACATCACGCACACACAAAAAAAACCCAACTCAAAAAAACCTTTCCTCATCTATCCAGGACTTTTACCACACCTTTTAGGGGCTGTCTAGAAGAAGAGGCAGAGAACAAGCTTTTGTATCCCTTGCAATGAATGCTTAGCCGGGGCTCGAGGGGAGCTCACACTGCAGCCGGTGGCCGGGTGTCCCCGCAGCCCGGGGAGAGGCTCCGGCGCGCACCACAAGGTGGGGATGCTGCAATGCTGAATGGCAGCGGCTCCAGGGCGGGCAGCGCTCAGCTAAGCACATCCATCTCTGTCTAAGATGAAGTTTCTAATAGCCAAAAGCCAATATTAGGTAAGGTAAGGTATAATAAGCAAGGTATACTTAGCCCTGCCGAGCTTGCTCCAGTCCCAGCAAGTTACCCCACATCATATCTCCTAATCTGGCATTAAAGGCTTTAGAAAATGTTGGTGCAAGTGCAGTTTGGTCGTGGGGTTCCCAGAGTCTTTTCTGTCATCTGGAGAGCCAGCACCGACGCTGCTCCTGAGGCTGGGGTGAGCCTGCAAGACACAGCAATGCTGTGGAGAGAGGGGAAATCTGATGTGCCTCTTTTTGTTTTTTTTCATGCAAGAGCAAGGTGACACCACCGTCAGAGAATGGTGATGGATTTCAAGTAATTAAGGGAGCCTCTTCCTCTAGAGACTGAGCTGGGTAGAAAACTCAGTGCTCTGTGCTCCCACTCAATATTACTTGTTTTCCAGAGGCAGATGCCACAGTGAGAGCAATTCCTGCACAGAGGCGGTGGATGACAGCTCCTTAAAAAACTTTAAAAACCAAGTTTTAGAGCCCTGGCTTGCAGGGCAGTGTGCACTCAGTGGGCAACACAGAGGCATTTCCCTCCTGCACACTGACCACCTCTTCGTGCTCCAAAACTCCTGCTGCCATGGATGCCAGCAAAAGTGTGGCAGGCTCAGGGCTGTGCCTATGAGTTCTCCTGACAGCACTGTCCACCCTGCTCTGCCTGCACCCCACAGGCTTCATGGGCTCCTGAACATCTCAGGCTGGGCAAGAGTGATCCTTCCCACCAGCTGGGAATGGGACATCTGGCATAATGAATATGGGCAAACAATAGCTGTGATACTTCTTGGAGTTAACAAAGTATTTTACTGACTAAAAAAGAGAACTGAGAACTTGGTTATAGTTTTCATATATGCAAGAGGTTATTATGAAGAGGGCAGCAGTCAATTGCTCTCCATAGCTACCAAGGGGAGGACAAAAAGGAATGAGCTGAATGTTTAGCAACAGAGCTTCAGAATAGGCATTTGGGAGAAAAATACACCCTTTCTAACTGCGAAGGTAGTTACACATTAGGACAGGTTATCCATGGAGGGCTGGGAGTCTGTATTTTAGGAGCATAAACATATGTCAGGAATAATCTTAAGACCCTCCCAGACCAATAATTTTTTTGTGCTTTTAACACTTCCTTCCTGCAGGTCTTGCTTTCATATCCCCAGGGATGAAGCTTGGCAGAGAGATTCTCTGTGTCTGGGGAGAGCTTTCCCTAGTGATAACTCATCTAGACATGGTTCTTGGAGCTTTTCTGACAACATTAGAGGTATCTCAGCCTCGTCATTCAATTCTATTAGCTCCTACATTGCCCTAACCCTTTCCCATTTTGCCTCCCAGGAGCTCCCTCTGCTCTGAACATCCCAGCTCCTTGTCCTTCTGCCTGCAGGAGCAGTCTCGGGTTTTATCTGAAGTGTTTTATCTCTGTACAGAGCTCCCTCTTGCTGGACTAGGAGTGGGTGGAGGAAAGCCTTAAGTCTTGGTCATAGTGAGGCCAGCAGGGACTTTGCACAGCATGGTGCATGGCCTTTTCTAAAGCCTCAGTTCAGAAGCAGCCTTGGACACCTCAGAAATGATGTGTGGGTAAACACGATCCCACAGCTCTGCTTAACCAACTGATTTAATTTCAGTATTAAAGTAGGGTCAGGAACAGGGAAAACAGTCCTCATATCAGGGCTTCATGGAGCAGCTGGGCACCCCAGGGTCATGGGGACAGCAACACCCTGGGGCAGCTGGGCTGCGACT
Organism: Corvus kubaryi; assembly: GCF_017639235.1. NCBI lineage: Eukaryota > Metazoa > Chordata > Aves > Passeriformes > Corvidae > Corvus > Corvus kubaryi. Next base: position 8,681,048 of record NW_024581135.1, read on the forward strand.
GCTTGGCCAGAGGAAGTAGATGGCAAATGCCAGCATGAGTTCAATGAATAAAGGAAATATGCCAAGAAAAAGCAAATGCGTGGGAGTAATTTCAGGGAATCCCTGAGCTGAGAATGACTGGAGGCTCAGCAAATGGTTGGGAAACATCATAAATATGTTCTTATATCCCTTTCTTCTGCTCTTCCTGAGACATTCACTTTTTTGGCAAACCTCAAGCAGGGCAGTGGGCTAAGGAAGGTTTTGGACCATTTGAGCCAACTTGTTCACTCATATACTGCAGTCAAAGGAGGGGATGAATAGGACTGAATACGGCTTAGAAAATTACAGGATTTGTTCCTCTAAATGACTAGGTTTTCTTCCCATGGCTCCTGGTGAGAGGTGGGTGTTTCAACCTTCTGATCAATCTTTGTTTAGTTGTCTTTCAGGCACTCTAGGACATGGCCCGCAGATTCACAGGCTGAAGCCTGAAGGAAAAGAAAGTGGATGAGTTCTGCAATAATTTACTACCTTCCCTGGCCATTTTTAACCCTATTGAAGAGCTGGCAGCTGATATTTGACAGAAGAGGAAGGCAGTGCTCTGCTGAGAGGAAGAGAGTGAAGTTACAGTATGGCCACAGCAAGAACAAGTGAATTGAATGGGAACAGTGAAGAAAGGTCATGAATATTTTCACAGGGACCAACTGTCCATAGTTTTGGGGGTTTTATTTTTGGGACATGACAGAAAGGTCACACTCAAGCAGCAAGGAAGAAATTCAGTTCTACATGCAATTTTATCTCTGCATAGCTGAGGAGGTGAAAGTGCTCTTCTGTGGCTGCTTTATCTTTGGGGCTGTCCAACCCCAGATGAAGCATCGTGTGCAGCAGTTTATTCTTTATCTCTCTATTCTTTCTCTCACTCGTGTGGTATGAAACACTACAGTCATGGATGGAATTAATGTCATTGGCAGGAGCTGGAATTTCTTTGCCATACTGCTGTAAAGCTATCCCAGGCAATTTATACAGATCAGAAAATCAAAGCTGCTTTTTCAACAGAAATTTCTGCTAAGAAGGGGATCCCATGAGCTCATCCAAAGAAAGGACAGGTCGGAGGGCACTGGCAGACCCTAGCTCCACCTGCCTGAAAGGATCCCCATCCCTGGGAAGTCTTGTCCTACCCAAGGCCAGGTATTGCCATGAGTGGCCACACTGCTGCAGCTCACCACCCCCAGAGACTTGGGGCTTGTGTAGACCCAAACAGTTTGTTTTCCCCCAGCTCTGGGGCTATCCCACTGTGAGCAAATTTCTGAGGAAACTGATAGGAGAGGTAGGACTTTGCTTCTGGCTTGATCAGATGCTGAGGGCAGAACAAACCTGCCTGTGCAGTGGCCGCTGCAGGGATCTTGTCATTATTATAGAAGCTCTGTTATTGCTCCCTTGCTTAGAGCTGCCATGTGGATGTTTTATTGTCAAATGCACAGAAAATCAATAATGGAAATGTGTCAGCACTGCCCACTGGCACAAAGCAGAACACGAATTGGTGGGACTTCCTTGCAGCTGGGCTGACCACAAAACCAGAGGGTACACGGTGGGTTTGCTGAGCTTCCTCGTTGTGTGTGCAGGCAGCACAAGCAGGTGGGTGAGTGCAACCAACATCCCTGCAGCAAAAACACTGCTCAGAAAATCATCATTTTCACTAAAATGTCCACCTACACCTATGTCAAACGTGGTCAGGTCCACCTTGGCTTTATGGCTTCAAACAGGGAAAATCCAAGCCCCTGGATGTTTCCATCCTTTGTGTTGTGGTGTCTCACCCTGGGCTGGAGGTGCATCAGGAAAAAGCCACAGCTTCAAGCCATAAACCAGGAGCAAATCTCAGCATGGCTGCTGTGTGTTCACGAGCAGGCTGAGCATTTCACAGAGAAAGAGATAAACAGCTGGTGAAATACAGTGGCAAGTTCAGCTCTCCTTCAGCTCAGAGTGGAACAGAGCTAAGCCACATGTAGAGATTGCTCTGGCCAGTGCTTTGAATAATAGTTTAACATGTGCCTGTGTCTGAGTTTGACAGAAAGGATACAAAATGGCAAGTCTGAAGGCTTTGCATCAATGCAAACATCTGAAAACAAGCCCAAGTTGTCACCTATGACCAAAAGTTGTTACTGGCATTTAGAGAGAGCATCATTCACAGGGGAGGAGTTATGCAATGAACTCACCTGGTTTTGGTTTTGGTTTGTGTTTACGAGACAGCTTCAAGAAGGCAAAAAATAATTCTTCAACAATCCTACTAGTTTATTTTCATTTCTTATCATCATAGCACTGCAAATTTGTAGTGAGGAGTTCTTCATGTGCCCACAGATTTGGAAACCTGTGCGATGGACTTCCCCAGGGGAACATCAGTCCAGAGCAGCTGCTGCACTGGGAGCCTGGCAGAGGTGTCCCGTTCTCCCAGCTCACCCCTCAGATACTCACCAAGATTTCCTAAACTTTCATCCCTGGCACTGATGAATGTGAAGGAGCACAGCAGGAATGCAGTGTTTAATTGCTCCCAACAGCAAAGTGCTGCCAAGCAGCTCGGAGGAGCCACTTACCCGGAGGTAGCACAGCCAGGTGCCACACCCACCCCACACCTCAAAAAGAGAACTGCCACTGGGAAAAAAAACTGTGTTTTCCGGTTTTCTCTTCTTCTTCTTCTTACTTCTCGGTATCATTTTTCTGACAGATCCCAACACTTTAGCAAAGGCCACACCAATGACCTCTGCTCATCTCAGCTCTTTTTCTTCCTCACATGGGGCTCAGGACAGTGATCACAGAGGCTTTTGTCCTCCATCAAAACCTTTAGCAGCTAAACAAAGAGACAGATAGGAATATAAACAAAATAGAATTTTTACTTCGTTCCTTGCATCCTAAATCCTTGTCCTTTCTGCAGCCCTAGTAGAAATGTTTTTCTCCTACTGCCTTATTGACTATACATGGAGGATTGAGGGTACCCAAACCTGAGCCCCCCTCACCTGGTCAGCATCTGACACTTGTTGTCCAGTGACGGACAGAAATTCCCATGAGACAGACTTTGGTGTTAGAAGTCCAGTAGGACTTGCATTTTCTTTGCAGAAAATTGGATTATAAATTCTAACCCTCCGTAGCCAGATTTTTCAAGATGGCCTGTAAAGGTGCATCTTCATCCATGGGCCTCTTTGTGCCCTTTGCACTGAACTAAAATGTATTTCAAGGAGGTTTTCAATTCTCATGTTATTTTGAGCCAAGAAGAGTCTTGGCAGGGCAGGCTGTACAAAAAAAAAAAAAGTGTATTAATGAAGAGTGGGAGGGAAGGTCATTCGCCTGTTATTTGTAGCACAGTACCTGATAAGAGGTCATTAGTCATTCAAAACCACTGAACGACTTTAATTAAAATTTGATCTTTGAGAGCTGGGAACAATCTGCTGAACAGACTTTCAGGGCAAAAAGACAGAGGGAGGGAGGGAAGAGGAGTGGGAGTTGACCAAAATGACAATAAGCTTAATTAAAGCCAGGAGGAACACTGGCAAACTCTCATTTCTGGGCTCCCCAGTTGCGTTTTTCTCCTGGTGCTCCAGACCTGCATCTTCCCTTGGTCTGCGTGGCACAACCATGACTTGGGGTAGCACAGGCTTGGGAGGCACATTCCTGGGCTCTTCCCTGTAGCACTGGATGATTCAGCAGTCTGTACAAGACATGTTTTTTTCCTCCTCTAAATATTTTATATCGTTATATAAAATAAACACATAATATTATATATATTATATAATATATAATATATAATACATAATATATAATATATAATATATATGTATATTTTATAAAAATAATTGTATTTTAAAACATTATTTTGTATTTTGTCCACAGCCCAGGACAGAGACAGGTGGTATAATTGAGCCTTTCACTGGGAAAAATAAATGCAGGAGAACAGGAGTGTGTGCCTGGGATTCACAAGACCAGATTTCTCAGAGGTGTTGACGTTTCCCAGCATTTTTCCCCTCACAGTCCACTGGTGATAATACAGCTGATAATAGTCCTGCTGCTGGTAATTCAGCAGCTGGTCCTCTCTGCACTGCTCCAGGATGGCTACAGGGAAGAGTTAGCGTGGAGAAAACAGGGCAGCTGGTGCTTTTAAAGGAAACACCTTACCAAGAACTATAACCAAACTTGTATTTAAAGAGAAGGAAATCAGCCTGTGAAAGCAAGAAGACAATTTTGCACTGTTAAGGGCAAAACTAGGTCTTCCCCATTGCAGCTTCTCTCTCCAGGGTTGCATCTCCAGCACCTCTGCTTGTGCTGGGATGCTGAGACATGTTGATATATGTGCTCTGAACAGCTGCAAGGCAGACACAGCCACGCCAGACTGTGAGAATAAAGGAGGGGGCTTGTCCCCTGCTATTTGGTATATGCAACATATCATAACTAAGTAATGTGAGCTTGCTGCCAGCCTGGGGCACTGCCACAGGACAGGGATGTTTTTATTTCTTAGGACAGAGACATCTCTACATGGGCTTTTTAAAATATTTCAAATATTTCTCCTTTTTTTTTTTTTTTTTTTTTTTTTTTTTTTTTTTTTTTTTTTGCTGTGTGACAAATGAAGCTCAAAGGCCCTTATTGGTACACTGAGAACCTGAACTTCGAGTGGAGGCGACACAATACAACCCTGACCATGAGCTGCTGATTGTTGTCCCCTTCCCGTGATGGGTCATTGCTGGAGAGCTTTCCAGGGATATTATTCACATGCCAAAAAGCATTTGGACTTATCCTTGCTGAGGGCTTTATCTATGACAAACCAGACAAAAGACCCTGTCTCTTGCCCCACTGCCTGTGTGGGTACCAGGGGCCAGAGCTGAGAGACAAGGACAGTGTGGGTTTTCCCTCCTCCTGCCTCCAGCTGCTCAGGCTCACTCCCAGCTAGAGGTTCCCCATGCAGACCACCAAGGAAGAGCTTGTTGGCATGATAAATCACCTCCTGGTAAGGCCATGCTACTGGAGACATTGCATCAGGCCCTTGCATGTACCAGTTGATGGTTTTCCTGCCAGCAGAGCTGTATCATCTCTACTAACAATGTTGCTAGGCTGACAAAACACTATCTAAAACAAAGGTTTTCTTGGCTCAGCTTTCTGTGAGGAGGTGCAATGATTTTCTCTCCCCAGCCAGCATGCCTCCACCAGAAACATGCTGCACTATAGACCAAGCCCTACTGCTGTTGCAAAAGGCAGCCAACTTAGACCAGTGCCTAAGTTTCCATCTGCTTGTCATTAGTCTGGATCTTCGTGCTTTCAAGCTGGAGAATGAAATCTATGACCTTGATCCACTTTCTTTTAATTTTGCTTTAGATTTTGCTAGTCTTCTTTTTGGTCTGGAGAAATGTTTTGGGACAAATCCTCAAAGGCCACTTCTGATCCTGAGCTTCAGGTAACCTATGGAGAGAAAGCAGTGGACAGTTAAAGAAAAATATACACCCCAGACTCTCTGTAGCTTTGAGATCACCTCTGGATCTTATTCATCAAATATCTGGCTCTTGTCTGCTTGAGGGAATGAGCTCTGAAGGTGAGATGACACTTGGAAATTTGAGCTCATTTTTGCTTTGATCATTTTTTTCCTTAATGATGTGAGCTACCGGACTGTCTCCCTAAAATAACACCTTTCTTTAGCTTGTTCTGATGGACTAACATATAATGCATTTATTTCTGGCACACACACTTATTGGCATGTTGACATCTTTTTTAATATTCTTCCCACCTCAGGCCTCTCCATCAATCCACACTCCCTAAGCAGAGACTTCAATGCATCACAGAAGAGAAGTCAGGATAATTTTTTTTTCATTACCTTCAAGCAGGGCCATCTCTCCCAGATTTCCTTAGCCCTGTACAAAGGCTCATGCCAAGTCAATCTGAATTCCCTTTCAAAACTCTAACTGCACTTAATGGGAAAGGTATGATTTCATAAGCAGATCAGCGCAAGACTGATGTTGTGCAGACAAAACCCCATAATGATTAACATGTGGCACCTTGGTCAAATTCACTCAGCTATGCTCTTACAGTGCAGGGAGAGCTGCTTACCAGCTCACTCACTTGGTGCAACTCGATTAAAGAAATTAGGAAAGCCAGAAATCTGCTGCAATTGTCACATACTTTATTGACACCCATAGCTCTAATTTCTTACCGTGCCTTTCTAATATTTTTGGCAAGGAGAGAGTCTTGAAGCCTCAATCACAAGGTCTCTGCTAATGCCTTTCAGATGCGGCTGGGAGAGGAGCAGGAGCCAGGCTGCCTGGCTTAACATCCCTCTGGTTGGGCTGACCTCCCTTTTCCACCCTTGCCCAGTTCAGTGCTGGCAAACACACCAAGCTCCATGCACATTCCTGACCCTTGGATTTCAGCCCCAAAACATGGCTGGGAGGTCAGCCAGAGCTTCTGCTGGAGCCTCGTCAAGAAGGAAAGGGTGTCTGAGGTACCAGTCATGTCCTTCTGTGGCCCCAACACTTTTGAGGAGGTGGCTTTGAGGGAGACTTTGGGGACCATCACAGCTCCAGGGCTGTGCTAGCTGGTGTCCTCCAGCTCCCCTGCCCCACTGAGCAACAGCAGGCACAGAAATGCTCTGCTTCATTGCCATGACTGAATGTCCTCTCATTACTTTCCCTGGTCCTGCCTGACCTGAAGCCTGATGACATCCCAAAAGCAGCTGGTTTAAACCTACAGCTTCTGAGTGAGGCCCTAAATCTGCACATGCCTTGGGAAGGTTAATCAACCTATAATGTGGACATTTTCACCAGCTCAGCTCATTTGAACACATCAGTGAATGTAAATCAGTGGCTTCCATGTAGAATTTCTCAGTGCCATCAAGAGTGCTGTATTGAACTAAAGATATCCGACTCATTAATAAAGGCAAATAACAGCAAGCCAATATTACTGTTTTACTGAGCTAGAGTTAAATATTTGACCAATAATGAAAACCTATTTCTAACTGATTTGACCCTTTTCTCCCCTGTTTCTTTTAAAGTACATATACATGTGTGGTTTCAATGTTTGGTTTTGCTTAAATTGTGCCTTCTGCCAGATTCCCTGGTGGTTAGAACACATTAAGAACCATACTTTTTATTTCTGTGATTACCACCTCTGTATTGAACCAGCCTTCAATGGCACTTGGTTATTCCTTGCTCCAGCACTGTCACCTACCACCATTGCCATACGGACCTATTTTCCCAGGCAGCATGCAGGGGACGTGCAGGGGCTGTGGCATGCAAACCCCGTTCCACAGAATCACAAAATGGGTCAGGTTGGAAGGCACCAGAGTGACTAATCTGGTCCAACCTCCCTGCTCAAGCAGGGTCATTCATCCCAGAGCACAAGGCACAGGATTGCATCCAGATGGTTCTGGAATACCTCCACTGAGGGAGACTCCACACCCCTTCTACACAACCTGTTCCAGTGCACCGTCACCTGCACAGTTAAGAAGTTCTTCTTCATGTTCAGGTGAAACTTCCTGTGCATCACTTTTTGCACATTGCCTCTTGTCCTATTGCTTGGCACCACTGAGAAGAGCCTGGTTTCTGTCAGGTTTCTGTCAAAACTTTGCTCAAACACTAATAGGCATGTGAGAATAACAGTACTCCTGAATTAATGATGTCGAAGGCTCCAGCCTTACTCAAATGTGAGAATCCTAGAGGCCCACTGCTTCCAGTTATTTTGGTGAAAAAAAAGAAAAAAGAAAAAAAAAAAACCAGTTCAATGGGAAAGGTTGGAATTAGGCAAGAGTCAAGGCTGTGGGGCAAATTCTAGTTTTTTTCATCAAAGCGATCAAAGCAATTCGACTGTGCTTGATCTGTCATTGCCAGTGTAGCAGGAGGAAGGGAATTCCCAACTAGCTCCCAAAATAAGGTGTGTGTTGATTATGGAAAGAGGCAGAGAGCCCAAAGGTCAGTATAAAATTACTTTTCTCCCTAGAAAAACATGCCCACACCTCAGGCAAGTTAGCCGCTGGCAGGATCTTAGCATTGTGTTGGTCTCCAAGCATTTGGACACTTGCACTCAGTTTCTTATGAAGAAATAAAACATGCATGAAAGCATGAAAGCATGAAAGCAAAAAGTAATTTTTTTTTTGCTCTTTTTATACCATCTTAAGTCCCTCCTGCTACTAGCACTAGCCCACTTTGGGAGATGCTCTGAGGAGAGCATTGAACCAGGGCTTTGCTTTTGTTTTTGGATGGGAAAGAAGCAGCGATGACACTTGTCTTTCAAGCACGGTAGAAAACATGAACTATGAGGACCACCTGCCTGCCTCTGGCAGGCGAGAAGCTGAGCCCAAAGGTTTCACACACACTCCAGCCCTAACACATGGCTGGTGTATTAGGACTGGACAGGAGCCAGCCTTACACCTGGCCCCAGAGACACCAGCCCGTTCCCAGCCCTGTGGGACTGGCACGTTAAGCCAGCAGCACCCACTGCACTGTCTTCTCCCAGCCCCTCACTGCTTTGATGAGGGTCCCTACTCCACCCTGAGGAGTGCTTCAACCCACTCTTGCCATCTTTCACCAGTTTCTTGTTCCCTTTCCCTGAGACACTTCCTGAAACAAACACCTTCATGCTGAGAAATAGTGGAGAATCAAAAGAGTTATTTAAGAATTAGTTACCATTGTTAAAGACCATAATGGAGAAGCAGCAATCAGTTATTGGCTCTAATTAAGGGGAAACAACCCACACTGGTCTAAAGGTGAGATCTGTGGGGAGCAATGCAGTGATTGCAAACTGACTGTGATTTCTCGTGGGTGCTGTGCCTTGGAGGATGTCAATGAAGTTCCCAATAAAGGCACCTTTTCCTTTTCTGTCACTTTTTCCCCAGTGCCTGATGGGCACTGATGCTGATGCTGGGAGTTTCACACCCAAGCTTATCGCTTCCTGGCAGGAGATTGAGCAAGCTCAGGCACACGTGGCTGTCACAGACAAGCAGGAGAGTCACCAAAAGGGAATCGAGGTTTTTTGCAGAGCTGTTCCAAGCAGACAGGAGCCATGCTGTCATGTCAGCACCCAGAGAAGATGCACAAGAAGACAGCAAAGGGATGTCAGAACAGAGGGCAGGAGATGAAGGAAGGAAAGTCAAGGGGAAAAGTCATGACTTCGGGTCTCTGAAGCACCCAGTGTCACCACAGCAATTACAGGAGATTATTTGAACAGCAGGGCTGGCTGTTGCTCTCTAGGGACAGCAGAAAACTGAGAGGCAGGGAAGTCTGGAGCATTTTCAGGGTCTGAGCTTTAATGCCTAGCACTGCACACATGTTTTACGGGACAGTTGCTTTGAGTTAATTCTGTATGGACTGCTGTCAGGGATGGTTTCAAGCCTGTGTATAAAGCTGCTCACACATGTTTGCTCCCCACATTCATTGAATAAGGGGCACAGGGTGGTTACAGGTTAATGGATTTACAAGCTGAAGTGTTTGCCAGTAGCATTCAGGGCATGGAAATTTGTGCCAGAAACCTTATCAGAGACAAACCATCCTGTGGTGTCCTTTAGTGGAAGCCCAAGTATTAGCTCCTTAATATGTTTACCCTGAGATAAATCCACAGTAACACATTGATGTGCAGGCAATTAATTGGGATGTGCCCCAGTGCAAGGACAATACTCAATAATAAACCTCTTTAAGATTGTCCTTCTGAACAATGTACTGACTACCTGCCTAGCTCCATATCTAAAAATACAATGACCCTGAGCCTCACATAATCCCAGGGACTTTCCTGAAAAAAACATGAGGGCAGGTTAAGGACCTTCTTGCCTGGTTGGATTGGTTGTGAGGCAGAAAGGACCACAACAGCACCCACAGCATCATTTGATATGGTTAATAGCTGCTTAGCAAATTAAAAATGACCCTTGAATTTTAAAAGCCCAGGAGATGGAGGGAAGTGGGAATGTGGCTACACTGTGAGCTGTGCTTAGAAAAGTCTTTTTGGCCTTGTGGAAAGCATGTGATGAACCAAAGCATTCCAGAAAAGGGGAGCATTAGAAAGAATCTGATCTCTCCCTACAGCACTGAGCTGCTAAATGCAGGGCAAGCCCTGGGAGATGCCTCCCTTCAGCTGTAATGGTGCTGTTTGTAGCAGACCATTAACAGATCTAACCCGTCCTCCAGGTGACTGGTTTTTTGATGTCTCATTATCCCTCCTGTTTCTTAGCCTGCCTCATCCAGTCCTTGGGATCAGCTCTTTCCTGAATAAGGGACAACTGCCTTTGAGGTGAGGAGGAAGATGTTGTACGAAGACGTTGAAAACAAACTTGCCTGTCAGGAGCGTCTGCCTTGCAGAACACATTTTTCAGCTTTGAGGGTGGCCTGCTTAGCCAAGCCTGACTATTTCACCATGCTGTGGAGGCTGCCCTGGTATTAATTCACCTCAAAGAGCAGGTTGAAGTCATTAAAATATTTTGCAGGTGGTTCCTTGAATTCATGGTGCAGCTGGATCCAGCCTAAAGGGGAAAAAAAAAGGAAAGAAGGAGAAGAGGCAAGTTCTGATGAAACACAAATTAACATAACTCATAGAAGGGAAAGCAAATCTGTTTTCAATCTCTACAACAAAGCCAAGCAACACATCAAGCTAGAAAGGAGAAATGTCAGCCAGGCAGTGCTGGGGATTTTATTGCTTTAGCACAAGTGCTTCTCCATGGTCCCAGAAGTGCCCAGGTGCTACTGCAGCAGCCAGACCCCCTGGGCACAGGTCTGGGTATGCAGGGATGTGGGGGGCTTCACAACAAGGCCTCTGCTCCCATATGGGTCCAGACTCAAGGTTTGTTTTAATGCTCTGGCACTAGAACTTGTGTGTTGGCCTCAATTTCTCTTGTGCATGGAAACTCTCCATGTAATGCACCATTTCTTGCCCATAGGGCTGGATACACTTTTTTCAGGGGGTGCTGACCAGGGCTGAGCTTGGCAGTCCATGGGACACTCACAAGGGAGATCCCAGATCTGGTACCTCCATGAGCTACTGGTGGGCAGATCACGCACAACCTGCCTTGGCATTCCCTGGATTCAGCAGTGCCTCCCGATGTCCATGGGCATCACAGTCCTTGGTCCTTTCTCAGGGAGAAAAAGGCATTTTAACATAAACATCATCACACTGGAGGGCTGTACTGGGTCTGGCCAGGATGGAGGTATCATTCTCCACAGCAGCCCAACATAGTAGGGCAGTGTGCCTTGGATTTGGGGCTAAGCCAGTGCTGCTAAACACGGATGGTTTTGCTATTGGTGAGCAGAGCATTGAGACTGGGAGCAGGCTGGGGTTGGGCAAGAGACTGGGAAGGGACATGGGTGAGGCTGTGACCCAAACAGACCCCAGGGATGCTCTGCACCATATGATGTCAAACTCAGAGATTAGAAGTTCAGGGAAGGAAGGAGGAAGGGAAGATGTTTGCGGTTTGTGTATTTGTCAGCCCAAAAAGCCATCATGCATGCTGAGGCCCTGATTCCCAGGAAACAGTTGCCTATCTGCCTGCTGATGGGAAGTGGAGAATGAGTTCCTCTTTCTGCTTTGCTTGCAAGTGCATATTTTGCTTTCCCTATTAAACTGTCGTTATATCAACTCATGAGTCTTTTCACCTTCCATTTTCTCCCCATCCTTTGTGAAAGAGAACTGAGAAAACATTTGGGTGGCTGTTTGGCTGACGGCTGGAGTAAATCCACCACAAGAACTGGTATGTCAAAATTTACCACACTTGTTCACTGCAAAAAGACAAAAGACTGAAAAATCAGGTAAAATAGGAAAAAGAAGAACCAAGTTAGTCTACTGGCAAGCCTATGACTGATGAGGCAATTTTATAGCTCTGGGTGTTGCTGGCTTTGTGGTAGATATGTATGGGCTGTGTCACAGGTCAAACCACAGCTACTTGCTTTTTTTCTGTGGGAGAGCAGTGTGGTCTGTGGGCAGGATTACTTTTGGGTGTTTTGAAGCCCATCTGCTGAAACATGAGTGCAAGTATTAGGATAAGGGGTAGACTGTCACCTTTCCTGGCTGCAACCCCCCACTTCAGTCTAGAGACAACAGCAGAAATGGTGGCGGTTCCTGCCCCAGGCTACCCAATATGAGGTCTGTTTGAGCCACACATTCTTTTTTCACTCTTCCTTGGAGGGGAATAAAAGCCTCCTGAATGCTGCACTTTTATACCTAAGACAGTCTGCAGTCAAATAGACGAGTCTGGAAAAATTACCATCTTGTGGATAAATGGAGAAACACCTCTTGTCTAGGATATCTTCTCATCTGGGGAAAAATATAAACCTTTAAAACATTGCAACTTCAGTTCTTTCAGGATAAATGGCTGTCCTGAGAAGGCTGATGCCTGTGCAAGCTCCCTCTCAGAATCACTGCTGGGAGGCTGTTGATGTCTTTAGCTGTTGCCAGGCTGGAGTTTGGTGTTGCATCCCTTTGCTTTGCCATGAGCTCTTGGTGGTGGCAAATGCCTGCAGTGGACAAGAGTGATGGAAGGAGATGAGAAAGGTAGTGGATGTGGCCAGGGACTTTTTGCTCCACCAGCCACTTCCAGGCCACTTCCTTTTCCCTCCACCAGATCCCCCAGGCCCGTGACATTGAGGCAGCTGTGGTCTGTTTATAAAACTTGGTTCAGATGTTGGTGCACATTTACAACGAGAGCATGAGGAGCATCTTCTGTATGAATGTAGGAAAGAAAGGGATGAGCTGGAGGACTACAAGCTCTTCCTTGAGTGCCAGCAGAACATGTCAGGGGAGGCAGGATGAGCAGCAGGAGGAGAGGGACCAGGGCTTTCTCACAGACAGCCTGACAGATAAGGCTGATGGTCCAGCAGACGTGTCCCATAATGTGCTGGAAACTGTTATTCTATAAATAACCCCATTGTTTCAGCAAAACATCAACCTAGGGAGACTGCACTGAATCAGCAGTTTCTTTTCTTTTTTTCTTTCCTGATTGCAAAATCAGAGTCAAGCTATTGCTGCAGTCGATGATGATACAGTGAGAAATGAAAGACAGCAGAAAGCAGGACGGGAGCACACACAAAGGCTGAGCCAGCATGTTGGGACATGGTCTCTGCACCCAAGGCGTGGCCCAGACCCTCGGCACCACACGCACTGGGAAATCAGCTGCCTGTTCTTAGAGGCTGGCATTCAGATAGAAATGCACCACGACCACCCAGACAGCCAGATGTTCACCTGAGCCATGAGAATGCGGCAGCTTGCAGAGCTGCATGGGGCTGCATCAACTAGAAATAAAGGTTAGACCAGCTGGGTAGGCAACTGCAGTCAGAAGGATCATGACTTTCCCCCCAAAAGTGGAGAACTGGACTTCAAAACCTGAAGCACTGCAGTTTGGGGCTGTCAAAATCAATGGAATCTACTCCTGCTTTTGCACCCATGCCAACTGGGCTGCTGAGAGTGGCATGGCCACAACATGATCATGATTCATGTGAAAACTTATCCCTGAGCTTCTTTCTCAGGGAAGGAGGGCACAGGGATCTCATTGCACCTTTTGTCTTTAGGAGGGCTTTTGAGAACTATGTGTGCCAGCTTATTTTTAATACTTCGAAATAAAATGGATTTGACTAGAAGTATTATTAAAAGCCTCTCTGCTGTAAATCTGCTCTCTGCATGCACCTGAATCACATCTGTCCCTATAGACATCCACTTGGCAGCACAAGAGCAGCCATTCCCAGCTCATCACCTAGCAAGAGAAGATGGCTTCAGGCTTGTGCAGAGTGGTCAGCTGGACCACCAGAACCATCAGAAATGGGCTCGATATGAGCCCTTACTCCCATGACAAGGTGATGCCATGATGGGAGAGGACGCACAGGCAGTTACTGTGGCTCAGCCGATTGGTGGTGATCCTCCCTAATTCAAGGGGATATCTGAGCCCTTCACAAGGAAGCAAATTATCCCAATTCCTACACAGAGTGTAGTAGAATGTTTAAAAATGGAGGATTCCTCTTCCTCCCTGCTGGGGACAAACCAGGTCACAGCTGCACAAGCACATTTGAAAGGAGAACACAGAAGTGCGTTCAAAAATCCCCATTTGTGGTTTAAGCCTTTCAGAGATTTGTACATCAGGTGCAGAACAGAGGGCTTCACTCTGCACTGTCAGGGTGTGGATCTCCAGCTCACCCCTACCTGAAGATTTACTACATTTCATTCCATGGCCAAGCAAAGCGGCGAGGACACAGCAGCACCAGGGATGAGCACAGAGCTGCAGCCCAGGACCAAACCGTGTGACAGTGACTGCCTTGCACCTCGGGGAGGGCAGGACGTGGTGGTGGCAGCGTGGATGCGGACAGCTCTGCCCAGCTCCTACCGAAGGCTCCTGCCTGTGGGCTTGGGTGAGTCCCTTTGCTTTGCAAAAGCAAAATCAAACCCAACATAAATGGAGAAGTCAAAACGCCGAATGCCATGGTGAGGTCTGCAGGGGGGAGTTTGGCAGCATGAGGGTAAAGAAATGGTGAAGAGGTAGGAATTGTGTCCATGGGTATGAAAAACTCATCAGGGAGGAAGCAGGAGCTGGAGAGACTTTGTCAAGGAGGCTGCAAGTGTCTCTTTTCCATATCATCCCAAACCCATTTGGGTTTCAGCATCCCCCATCCCATCATCATTCACTTGTCTTTACAACTCCTCCTGATTCTTTCCCTCCTTGCACTTGAGTCTCACACAATCTACTGATGTACACCTTGGTGCACATTGTTGTGTGTTCCACTATGACAAAGTCCTCAGCCTCCCCTCCCAGGAGAGGGATTGCCAAGCTGACATTGAACACAGAATCTTCTTGGCTATCTTCTTGAGGAGCTTTACTTGTGTTAGGAACAAATTCCATGCATCCATCTCATGCCTAACCCCATAACAATGCAGAGATATTGAACAACTCCAGGTTGAAGATCTTCCAGGTTCGTGCCCAAGGCTCCCTGGATTCCAAGTGAGCACATGACTGAACATCTTAGCTGTGGGATTTTTTGAGGAACTGTTCAAATTACCACATCAGAGTTCTCAGTACTCTATAAAAACTGAGCAGATAGGAAATGCATATCAGATAGCATCAAATCAGGAGGCAGAGAGGAAGTCCCTCCAGCTCTTTGTTGTCTATAGTCTTACAAAGCTTTAAGTTAGCCACAAGAAACTTGTCATGACATTTAAAGACAAATACGGGGAAGATGGAAATACGAGTGATATGAACACTTTCAGTGTTTCAGAAAAGATTGGGTTTGCCTCAGCTTCTACCACAACCTTTCAGATAAGTGGTAAGGTTTCTTTTTATTAAATGGATTTATATGGATTTTATCTGGTCTAAAACAACACATAAAAATGAAATATTGCATATTAAATTCTTTTTGCAGTGATTTTGCTAGTAAATTAACTACCATTTAAAATAGAAGTATGTCAAACTACCATTTCTAGCCAAAAGCTGATGCTGAGCATCAGAAAAAATGATTTTCCTGTTTTAGAAAATGTCTCATTTTCTTGAGTAAGACTTTCATGTGTAATAGTTAAGATACTAAAATCACCAGACTCAATAAAAAAAGTAAGTTTATGAATTTTTTAGCTGAATAGAAAAGCTTCATTGCTGACTAAGCCATTCTATTGTAAAACCAATTAAAATACTGTAGTCTTTTAAAACTAAGACTTTAAAGTCCTGATTACATTACTTTGTAAAAAAAGAAAAACCCCAATTGAGGGTAACTTACTGAATGTCTGACATAGCTAACAATGCTTCTGAAATACTTTTTTCTCCCTGAAGGCCAAAATTCAACAAAGCCATGTATTTATTTTACACTTGCTGGTAGTCATTGGTTTTACATGTTATGACTTGATTCAATTTGCTCTGCAGTTCAGCTTATTATTGATTTTTCATTTATTTTGATGCATACATGCATCACTGTTGGAATCATGTGTATGCAGCGGTCTGGATAGAGAAGGAATTGCCCTGAGCAACCCTCCGAATGGCAGCTTGGGACAATTAAAAGCAGTGGGAACAGGGAGTTTATTGATGCAGAAAGGGGAAAGCCACCACATTCACACTGCTATAGGCTGGATTAAGTCTTGATGGAATTGAGCTGGTTAAATTAACTAAGGAAAAGATGGCCAAGAAGACTGCAGTGCAAAGCCTGGAGCAGAGGAAGGCAGCCTGCCTTGCTGGCAGGATCAAGCACTCTCACAGAGGGTCCTTGCCGCTCCTCACTGCTGGAAAGCACTGTGGCCAAGCCTGAAATGGCTGGAAGCAAGCAGAGCTTGTAGGGAAGAGATGTGGGAGAGTGTCTACCCTTCTTGTCTTGGTTTTTAGAGCCTCAGAGCCATAAAAAGGCATCCACATGCTGTGTTCGGACAGCCCTCAGCATCTACCTGCTGCTGCTGACGGCCGGCCAGGGGCTGCTGATGTACAAAGGTAATGCTACAACCTTGCCAAGGGCTTGGCATCAAAAGAGAGCTTTGCTGGGTGCTCCTGGGGGCCTGGGCAAGTGGGAATGAGCACACAGATCGGGAACCTCTGAGGGAGCACAGAGGCTCCTCCACACACCTCCAGGCAAAGCAGCCGCTGCAGGGGACAATTCCCCCACCCTGTACGTGTGCTTTGCATTTGCAAAGGCATTCCCAGCTGCACTCCTGGCTGCAGCAAGGACTGGCACATGAAAACCACCTCCCCGGGTCTAACAGGGGTGGTCTTTATCCCCCGGTGTCCTCCCCAGGTGCTGAGGAACTGCTCTGCCAAAATACCATTTCCCAGCCAGACCGGGCAGTGAATATTCATTGCATGGGCTTTTTGTTTCCTCAGTATTTAAGATGCAGAGAGAGATATTGAAACTTCAAGAGCAAAATGCCTCCTATACAGAAGAGATTCTGAAGAGCTCCTTTGGCAACTATCTGGCTTTGGCAAGAAGCTCTACTGAGAAGAGCTTTCTCATGAGACATGAAGAAAACTGGAGGAGAAGCTTAGAAGAGCAAATCACCATAATTAAAAGTAACAATGCAAACTTGATGATGAGGATGAACAACATCACCGTGGTTGCAGGTATGGCTCTCCATGCTGGCTCTGCAGTGGGGAGACCCCACTCCTCTGCATCACTGGCAAAGAGGGGCTGAAAACCCGGTTTAGATGATCCAATAACTAGGGCAAGATTTAATCTTCCTGTCAGTTAGTGATGCCCCCATGCCCAGGGTTGGAATCTATAGGTGCTCCAGCACCTATAGGAGCTGGAGCACTGCACTGTGCAAACCCCCAGAGCCCCTTGCAGCTGCACCTGTGGCTCTGGGCTCCTCTCCCCTCCAGTGATTTGCAGATTTGGACTCTAGATGCCATGCAAAAGGGGGGTGTCTCCAGCCCACATCTCAAGCCTGTCGATCCCATACTGCTGTGTTCCTCACTGGCTGCTGACTACTGAAAAATATGCATAAAATATTTATTTCAGGGCCTCCTGGACGCAAAGGAGATCCTGGTCCACCAGGTATGTTGGTAAATGAGCCACAACTTCTCTTCTTTTCCTCTTTTTCTTTTTTTCATCTAAGAGACCTTAAGTGAGGATTTGGGATTTCAGTCCCCAGACCAAGACCCTACCCAGTGTGCAGACACCCAATGCTCTGGCCATGAGAAGACCTGCTGTACCTTTTCACTGATCCTCCAGGAGCCTTGGCTAGCCCGAGTGCTCCCACAGAGGCCCCTAGGAAAACATTGGCACAGACTCAGGAACGGCTGAGTGCAAGCTCTGCCCTCCACAGCCATGCCCAAGCTGCTGCCCTGGGTACCTGGGGGTTTGGGTAGAACTACACCCTCCTTAGGAGGTAAATATCTCCAGACTGTGAGGATGCAGCAAGTCCTGGTCTAGTGCTGGCTCCCCTCTGAGCAGAGGCTGGACCAGGAAACAGTTTCTGTGATCCTGTGATGATGACCTAAGATGCAACCCTTGTTAGGTTAGGTCTGTAACTCATCCATCCCTACTTCTTGGCTACAATGATGAGATTTTCTGAAGGAAAAAAATAAATTAAAAATTGTGTTTTCATATCTTCCTGGCTGCACTTACGACACTTACGAAACAGCACCTCCTGCCAAGCAATGTTATTACACATCAGAGCCCAATAGTTCAGTGCATTTTCATGGAAGATCTCCCCAATGGTCCCCATGAGCTGAGGTTGGCAAGAACACAAGCTGGCCCCTGCCCAGCCGAGCACTCAGCTGAGCTCCAAGGACTTTACTCAAGTGGTTGTGCTGGTCCCTGCCAGCTGAAGATTGGCCTCACTGGTGACTGAAATCGTGTGAGCAAAGGATGATTAAAAAATTCATCTCTTCTTCTTAGCCATTACTGTGGATAGATGATGTGTGTCAGCTGATATATATATTTTCCATCCCAGGGTTACAGGGACCACCAGGGACAAAGGGAGACCAAGGTAAGGCTTTTCTGACACCTGAATTACTTCTGTGTATGAACATAAAGTGGCTTTATGGATGATTTTATGAGCAATCATGTCCTCAGCCAAGGTGTGAGTAAGAATGTCATTGGAGTTGAAGGAAATAAGCCTATGTAGAGCTAATGTGAGCAAAAGAAAAACTTAGCTGGAAAAAATCTTATTTTAAAAGTCAATGTGCAACAGCCACAGTGGGCCAATTTGCCACTGTTACCAGCACCACTCTCAAGTGCACAGAGAGTGGAGTTTGGCTCATGCTCGCAGCTGTGGTGGGTGTCCTGCGGCTGGCATTCACTAGACATGGCACCCCATGAAGCCTCAGAAAAATGGTGTTGTCCTTGCAGGCATACATGGACCCCAGGGTGAGAAGGGGAGCAAAGGAGCTCCTGGTCCTACTGGCCCAAGTGGTGATCCAGGAGCAAAAGGAGAAAAAGGACAGATAGGGCTTGCAGGTAAGACTTCTTCACTATCTCAACATTTTTAATGTTCTCACACATATTTCTTTTTAAACCCATTCTAGATAAAACACCAGAAGAAGTCTTCATAGGTCAGTATTCATAAAAATCCAAGCAGCCCTGAGCGTGGCTTGCCAGTCAGTGAGGGAGCTGGATAAACAGGACACTTGACCTGATCTGCAGGGGTTTAATTTCATGTCATGCTTCAGCAAATCTCCCAAAGGAGGGCAGGGAGAAGGGGCCATGTAAAATGTTGACTCTGCACCATGGAAGTCTCTTTACAGAGTGACCTTGTCTAATGAAAGCCACAGATATTCAATTATCAGCTTATCCTAGATTAAAGCAGTGATGTTTACAGTAGGATTTTCATGGTATAAAATAATACAATACAATTTATATGCACAAGCATGTGGATGTTAGTCCTCATTTCAGTGGAACCTCTTTCTGAGAGCTTTATATCTTACATAAGCCTGGCTTTATACACCTGAAGTAGAAGAGTTATGCAACATGTTTCTCCCATGTGACATGCATTATGGATAGCTGTTACTCAGTGGTCTCACACGGGCTGAAAGCAGGAGAGGAAAAGAAAGCAGATGATGTGTGTGGTGCAGAGCAGGGAGGACAGCTGGGCAGGTTGATAAGAGCTTCCTCAGATCTTCCATCAGATTCTGGATGCCCCAATGCTCTCATTAGCACAAGATGCTCCAGAAGAGAAGTGATTGTAGGAGGAATACCAAAAGGCAAGGACTTTGGGATAATTCTAGAGCAGAAAGATGGAGGAGATATAGGTCTTCAAATGAGGCACTTTCGAGCAATTCAGCTCATTTGGAGCATGCTGATCACCTGTTCAGAGAAGAGAAAATAAAGGGGAGATGAGAGAACTCTCTGGAAGCACAGGAGTGGAATATGCTGCCTTCTATCTCCACTGTGGCTAGGAGCAGGGAAGCGTTCAGACTGGGGTAAGGGATATTTAACTAGAGGAGAAACATTCCAGTAGTAGGGATAGTTTGGGGAATAGATTGGAGAGGTGTCATGGCACCACTGCAAGCCTGTAACAGCAGGCCAGCCAAACATCTGGCCAGAGAGGCTGACGGAGCCAGAGGTGGATCAGACAGACCAGCTCTGTCCTCCTACAGCTTTATGGGAATGTCACCGAGTGGTAAGTGCTGGTGTGAGGCCAAACCTTGCTACTGCTGTGGCCGGACAGAGGTGCTCCACAGGCTGCAGAGACAACAAATCTGTTTTTTTGAATTTATAGATGTGTGCTATGCTGTTTGATAGGTCCCCAAGGACAGAAAGGTGACATGGGCAAGAAGGGAGACCCTGGGCCCCAGGGACCTGTGGGTCCTCAGGGACAGCATGGAGTCCCAGGACTGCCAGCTCACGATGGTAAGTGCAGAGGACACAGTGTGACAAGGGTGCAGGGCTGCCCCAGCTGAGGGGCTGGGCTAAGCCTCGTTAGCACTGATGCCAGGATATCATTACAGGTAGCCCAGGGAAGCCTGGACCTCCTGGGCCGAAAGGAGAGGAAGGTAAGCAGTACAGAAGGTGCAATTTCTTGTAGAGACATCAGACTGATATCTTTTTTATGGTGTTTCATGACAAGGAAAACTACAGCCGGTCTAGATCCCAGCATGGGTGAGAGATGATGATTAGATGAAGAAATCATGCCAACATTTCAATGTCATCCAATCTCATCCAGCAGCCTTGGCTGTCTCATCTGGGCCCCACTCACTGTGCAGGAGACTGAGAGGGAAAGAAGGGCCGTGTCCTCCTTCCTGACGTGTGTGCACACACAAGGGCAGAAATTGTTGCTCTTTGAGGAGAGCACTTGTGCATTTCAAGGCTGGCAATTGGCCAGGACCTGCGTCCATGCAGCCTTTCACTCCAGATCATTCCTCACTGCATTGCTAAGGTTAGCACTGCCAGGGGAGGATTGCAATTCAGAGAGACCCAATTTGGCCTTCGTAAGTTCAACTCAGAGTACAAGGGTTGGTGATCAAGCTGTCTTTTTATCTCCTTCATGTGTTGTGTTACATTTCATGTGTGCTGCTTTCACTCAACCTCAAGGTGCAGCTGGACAACGTGGACCTCCTGGAAGTCCTGGCCTCGATGGCAGACCTGGTCAGAAAGGGGAGAAGGGGGACGAGGGCCCCAGAGGTAGCCCAGGTACAGCACTGCTCAAACTTGTAACTCATTGATCTTCTACTCTGGCCCCACTTTGTGTGATGGCTTCACCCTTACTGATTTATTTTTCATTTTAGGAATACAAGGCATTGCTGGACTCAAAGGTGATCAGGGAGAACAAGGAATAGCAGGTAAAGTAGAATAAAACAGGTTTTGGGTCAACAGCACACATCATGCAGACACTGGAAAGGGAACTACAACACCAAGAGAAGATCTCTTGAGTCCTCTTCTTGGAGCTCCAATGCATCCCAGGATGCCATGGCACTCCTGGCGCTCTGGCAGGCTGCTGTGGGCTGACTACTCACCAGACAGTTGTTTCTACCATATGTAATATGCATGAGGGGGTGATGGTGCCTGAATTTTTGTATCAACTGAAAACGCACAAACAAAGCAGCAGTTTAAGATGAACTTCAGGAGAAGATGTTTCTCCACTGCCTGTATTTTCTTTTTTGACATGGTCTGCACTGAGTATGATGTGAAATAAGACACCTGATTCAGAAATAGATGTTTATAGTGTAGACACCTAAACTAGATGAGTTAAAATCCATCATAAATACTAATTTGTATAAGCTTTTATTAATGTATAAAGATCACTCTTGTAAATGTTTGTTTGTTTGTTCGTTCGTATGAT
Organism: Corvus kubaryi; assembly: GCF_017639235.1. NCBI lineage: Eukaryota > Metazoa > Chordata > Aves > Passeriformes > Corvidae > Corvus > Corvus kubaryi. The sequence continues at coordinate 8,702,696 of NW_024581135.1, forward strand.
CTTAGGACCTCCAGGGCAAAAGGGAGCAAAGGGAGACCAGGGCCCACCAGGTAAACCCTTATAGCATGATTTATTCTGATGATGCAAAGCACTTTAGGTGCCACATTCCACTGTTCTGCATGAATGTGAAATGTTTGTCATGCCCTTTCCTTGGGAAGGGACAAAGGCAATGACTTTTTTGCTTTCCACCCAGGTACCCCAGGCCCAGTTGGTCAAAAAGGAAGCAAGGGTGATTACGGCACTAAGGGTCTGAAAGGAGAACCAGGACTGAAAGGAGCCAAGGGAGAGAGCGGATATCCTGGTAAGGCTCTTTGCCACAGGGTCTGTGGAGCTGATGGTGCATTTGGATTCGGGACTGTAGATCACAGACTGGCACAAGCAACTCTGGGGCGTGTTTACAGAGCTCATTTGCAGGAACTCAACAGGCAGATCAGCCTTCCCAGCAGAGGAATGCACAGGGTGTCACGTGTACACCCTGGGAGGTGTGCTAAAAGACATGCAAGAAAACAGATGCATTAGATTTTCTCAAATCCCCTATTTCACAGAAAACTGGAACAACCCACACTCCTCTCTGCTTTGCTCAGAGACATCTTGTAGCACACCATGTCACTGGGATAAATCCCGTGTAAACACAGCACTGAGGAACATGGAATAGTGAAGCTGTTGGAAACACCTAACAGTGAGGCCATTTAATTATGCCTTGCTAACTGTAGGACACAAAAACTGTTCAAAAGGTCCAACACTACAGCTACTCTCCATCCTTGACTCCCCTCCCTTCCAATCACAGGGCGTTTCAAAAAATCATAAGACCTGTAGCAAAAAAAACCCCTAACAGTTGTTGCAACAGCCCATGGGAAGCAAACTGTGCTCCAGATGCTATTATCTTTCAATTGTTCACACAGGATAGTACAGGAATCCTCAGAAATAAACTAGATTCTATGTGGGGCTCCTCCATGCACTCCTCCTCTGGAGCTTTGCATCTGGAGGTAGCTTTGGACAAAAGAACTCATTGGGTTTTTTCAAACACCCTTACCTTCAAGACCAAGATACTCCACAGAAATGTGGAGGACTGTTGAGAGCACCTTTCTTCTCTCCCTGGAGAGCAAATCCCTGGATGTAGGTCTTCCTGCAAGTACTTTGGGAGATACCATGCCTACTCCTGGAGATCCCAAAGTCTGTCAAAGATGTCAGTTTACAGGGAAATGAAATACATTTCCCACAAGTGAATGAATAGATGGGTTTTTTAAAGTGGCCCTTTTCTTGGGTCACACATTAGGAAGATCCTACTTTTCCTGCCACGTTTCTTTTACATATCCTTAGTCACTTCAGGGTGTTCATTTTCTACAAGGGGAGGAGTCTGCACATCTCTGACTCATACAAGCATTCAGAACTAGATAATAACTGGATTTTTCCACAAGCAACAGTCAAATGTTTGCTTTTCTATTTTGCGACAGGTTCCCAAGGAGTAAAAGGGAGCAAAGGTGAAAAAGGAGAAGGTACTGGACTTTTACTTCTTCTCTCACTTGCCTTCTGGTATCAAAGCTACCTGACATCAGGCCCAAAATCCCCCTCTACTCACACAGCACAGCTAACAGAGCTGAGGAGCCTGTGGTCTGAGCTGCAGCCTGGTGTCTCCAAATACAGGGGGAGCTCCTGAATTGTTTGGATTTGAGCTACCAGTAACCTCTGGTCCCACCCTGGAGGCGGGAACATCCCTCTGGTTTGGGTGGTCACTGCTCCTGTCTGTCAATGTCTTTCCTTATGCCTGTATGACCCTTAGAGTTATTTTCTTCTCCTCTGAACTCTCAGTTGGCCTCAGTAATTTTGTACGACTCGTGGGAGGAGACAGAAGGGGCCGTGTGGAAATCTTCCACAAAGGGTCCTGGGGAACAATATGTGACGATGGCTGGAGCATCCGAGAGGCCGGCGTAGTCTGCCGAATGCTGGGATTCAACCGTGCGGTCTCTTACTTCACAGCCTCAGCAGGTGAGTCCACTACAGCTTTATACCTCTCCAGGCCTGCCACGAGTGCTTACACACACCACAGCAAGGTCACCTACACGAGCAGCAAGTGATCTCCTCAGCAGGGCAGCTCGTTCCTCTTGGGATGAGGCAGCAGCATGTCAAGTGCTGCTTGACCTGTGCCCAAAGACTTGATTTCCAACGAGCCATCCACACAACCCAACACATGCCCACTATCCACAGGGCTCTCTTTAGAAAAAAAAAAATGCATACTCCTCTTTCTCTCATCCAACAGTTTTTTGTTTGTTTGTTTGTTTGATTTTCCAAAGGCACCGGACAAATTTGGCTCGATGACGTAAATTGCAAGGGGGGTGAAATTACAATTACGGACTGTAGCAAGCGTGACTGGGGTGCACACAACTGCAACCACAACGAGGATGTTGGGGTGGAGTGCACTTGATGGGACACCAAGTCTGTCCTGGGAGCTGCTGCTGCCTCTGCTCTCCGTGGAGCTTTTCATCAGGCTGTGCTTTTGTGCCTCTCTACCAGGTCATAAAAATATTGACAAAGAAAGTTGAATTTTTCACAAATCAGTAACAGTTGCAAGACCTACAGGTAACCTGAAACATCCCAGCTGTCACAAAACAAGTGGAGCTCAGGCATGTGAGCCAGTTCACAGCTTTTCCAGCTACCTGACATCAGCTCATCTGCAGGAGCTCACATGTGTGTGACCTCTAAGTCCACAGGGGAGGTGATGGTCCACATTAGCTTAGTGCAGTAAGGATCAGTGAGCAGAAACCTGCACTTACTGCAGCTGAGCTGGCTAGTCCATCTTCATCACAGTACAGTTGTGAACCTGAGCTTAAAACCCCCAGGGAAGTGCATACACCCAAAACAGCAGATGCTCAGAAATCATCAGATGATCACTCTGGCATGCAAATATAAATATTCTTCAGAAAGTATGCTGATCACACATTAAAGTGCAAAAATAAGTGCCTGGGATCTAGGTGCCATACTATCCTGGTTTAGCACAGCGCTTTGTTTTGACCTTAGCTAAGTCCCTTGCCTTCTCTGTCAGCATTTCCTAACCTGTCTCCAGGAGCAATACCCCTTACTTATCTGGTGTATAAAGCTAAGCTTTTCATACCTTTTGAAATTAAATGCTCCAGTAAAGCAAAATCATGACAAATAAAAAATGTAGCAAAGCATGAATAAGCTATCGATTGGTGTTAAATATAAATAAATAAACAAATAAATAAACAAATAAATGCTTGAATAGATAAATAAATAAAATTATACACACACACACCTGTAGATATATTAGGGAGAAAATATTGAACTGGGCTTTCCTGGATCCCATGCGATTGATGCAGTTTACGTTCAACAAGTAAAGGTTTCCCTGCAAGGACAAGCGCTGGACACATCCTGACGGGATGCCACGAGCGCGGTGGGACCTGCGGGAGGAGCCGCGGGTACCGCGCCAGGACCCACCGGTCCCCTCCCGACACCCCTCCCCATCCCCGCCGCCGAGCCCGGTTGTCTCAAATGCTCCTTCCTGGCACTAAGGGGAGCTCAAGGGCCGCCGCCGCTCCGCAAAGCCGCTGCGGGAGACCCGCGGCACCGGCCCGGCCCCGCGGCTGCCCCTCCGCGCTGCCTTCTCCCTCGGAGAACCGGGGATCCTGCGCATCCCTCTCTGCTCCGCTCTCGTGAAACCCCGCCTGGAGCACTGCGTCCAGCTCTGAGACCCCGGCACAGCAGGGATAGCGACATGCTGGAGTGAGGCCAGAGGGGGCTGCGAAGATGCTCAGAGAGCTGGAGCACCCCTCCTATGGAAACAGGCTGAGAGAGCCGGGGCTGTTCAGTCTGGAGAAGAGATAGCTCTTAGAGCACCTTCCAGCAAGAGAGCTGGAGAGGGATTTTTTACAAGGTCATGTAGAGATAGGACAAGGGGGAATAGCCTTAAACTAAAAGAGAGTAGGTTTAGATTATATATCAGTGAGAATATTCTTCCTTGTGACGGTGGTGGGGCACTGGCCCAGAGGTTGCCCAGAGCAGCTGTGGATGCCTCATCCCTGAAAGTGTTCAAGGCCAGGTTGGACAGGGCTCCCCTGCCCAGGAGATTGAAATTAGACTACCTTTAAGGTTCTTTCCAACTCAAATCATTCCATGATTCTATGTTCCTAGGAGTGGAATGGCAGTGGTGGCCACAAGGGCCTGGTGATGCATCCAGAGGGTCCCTGTGATGTCCCTGTGCCATAGGGAAGGATTAAAATGTGTTTTATCCTGTTGAACAGCTGACAGCACACGCAGCAAGACCAAAATCTGAGAGTTGGGTGCTTGGTTTGAGGGAATGAGACAGGCTATGGTGGTCTCAGTTCTGGATAACTGCAGCACTGGTCAAACAGTTCTCCAATAAAGGGATTTTACAAAATAAGAACAGATGTTTTTAGGTATTTGTGATGCAGACTCTTACGCCTGATGTTTTGTGAGAGGCTGCTGGGCAGTTGGGACACTTGTACAGGTTTTGCTCCCCACTCTCTAATAGCTAGAAACACAATTTTTAAGGCAAACTATCAGATTTTTCCAACATACCAGAGGTGTCCCCTTGGAGGGACAGAGGAGGGACAGCTGTACAGCTCACCCCCAGCCTTACCACTGTGGGGGCAGGACACAAGTCCCAGCAGTGGCATTTGGAGCCTGAAGCCCAGCACTGTGACCCCCATGCAGCAGGTTTGGGGGGCATTCGTGCTCCACATGTTCACTTCTCCAGTCTAAGGGAAGGTCCACTGGGGCAGGAAGAGTGCTACAAGTCACCACGGGATGGTTGGTGAGCAATAAAAAATCCTTTTGCATCTACAGAAAGAGGTAGCCCTGAGTTTTGGAGGTTGGCTTGCAGGGCCACACCCCCTCCCTCCCAAATACCCAGCTCCAGCTATTCCACCCCAGCTTTGAAGTCTCCCAACCATCCTGCACTGCCCTGAAAGAGCTGCCTGTGACAGCTAACAAGGAGTAGTACAGCTTTGCTTATCATTCATGCCTAGCACCAATTAAAAAGACTTAGTTAAGCAAAATGCAATTACACTGTCATGGATAAAAGGGATACAATTAATTAAAATGGAGCACTTTCCCTTAGGAATGATGTTATTTCCAGATGCTCCCATCCCTGATCATTCCTTGTGTTCTGAAGAGATTTGGAACGGGTGGGGAGAACTGGGGTTTTTTGGGTAGTTCTGTCTCACTAGCTCACGTATGAGGTAAGTTAGCAAACTTTGTTAACTTATGAGGTAAGTTAGCAAAGACCCTTGAGGACACAAATCTTTTCTGGAGCCCTAGAGCACCATTTCCAATGTATCTGACACTACCTTTCCAAGAAGACGAACATTTCATAGAGGCTATCTGGCATCAAACTGAGACTTTTCTCCTTTTGGGGAGAAAACTGAACCTTCTGTCATCTCTGAAGGAATGGGGAACAGCCAGACACAGTGGGATATGTGCTGTGGCTGGAAGGATTTTCCAAAATTCACACTTCAACTGCAGTGAGGTTTCCTATCTCATGCCCCATGGGAAGGGAGAGATGCTGAAGAGCAAAACATTTACTAACTAAAAGCCAGTTCTCCAGGTTTCCAAAGCCTGAAGTTTATGCTGAGTGCACCCATAACACACCTCCTTAGCAAAATTATTGATGATTCCAGCTGCAAAGATAAAAAAGGTAATTAATGAGTTAAAGACATCGCATTAAAATCTGCAATAAATCGTTTTCTGCATTACGTGCATATTACAGACAGGTAACAAGTTTAATACACATGCAGGCTACATCTAAAGCTTAAACTCATCGCATCATATATAGGTCAATAATCGTATTTTCATCCCTCTCTTCTGAAGTCTTCTGATGTTTTAGATCAAATCACCACAAATCTGCCAGCACATTTCCTAGTTTTTTCTGTTGAACATCATGGTGGAGGGCAGCATCTGGCCTCAAAACCGTAAGGCTTTTTTTGTCTCACTTGGTGTCAGAACTGGTCAGGTTTTACTTGATTAACTCTTCCCACCAGCATGATCCAGCAAAGGCCCAACCAACCATCCAGTGCAGTGCAGAAGCCCAAACTACAAGTGTTTCTGATCCTGCAAAGGAGCCAGTTTGGCTCTCACAGGCGCTGGCATGAAGCTGGACCATGCACTGATGCAGGCAGCTGCTCTGCTGTGACACTGTACTAGTTTGAAAACAAACCAGTGGGAGGCACTAAGTCAGAATAA
>NW_024581135.1:8708921-8761888 GCF_017639235.1 Corvus kubaryi
GAGTTATCTCTGAGTCAGGCGGCAGGACAATGATGGGCAATTAACAGCAAGATAGTCTGGGGGGAGGAGGCAAGGAAACACTGCCCCACCTGGTTTCAACGGCTCCTGAGGATGGTAATAGAATACACTGCAACCCAGGACAGACACAGAGTTGAATTTAACCCAAAGTTCTTAAACAAACTGTTAATGGTAGCTCCAAATGATTATCCATTTATTTCAGTACTTGTCTTTTTCAAATGTGACCTAAAATCTATAAGTAATTAGTTATTGTACAGGCTACGGTATTGCAAAATGCTTCCCTTCATTTTTTATTCAGACTCTGAACTATAACTCCAAAATCATTCTAGTCACACCAGCCTTCAAAGGTCTAAATGGGGAAGAAGGGGGGCTAATGCCTTAGTATCTTTGAGATTTACAAGAATATTTGAGGATTTTCCTGGGATTCAGTGTGAGATGAAAAAAAAGTGTTTTGCAGGCAAACAGAGGAACTTATGCTTCCAGTTCAAAAGGAAAGACACATCCAAATAGAGAAAGATTTAAATGCTAAAATGCTAAATAAATATTGCTATTCAACAGCAGTCTTTGTCTTTTGAGCCCTAGGTTAAAACTACTTCACAGGGACTATAAAAGCTTGTTACTCTTCTTTGTTGGAGCTAAATGAATTTTAACCGCAGAAGTTCCAGAGTGAAGAATTGCCTCCTAAAACTCCTCCCATGTCATCTAGGTACCCCATCAGGGGAAGGCAGGAGAGGACTTTGGGAGCTGTTAAATAAGGTGAATAAGAAAATAATACACAAATTGCATTTATTCTGAGTCCGCATGTGATGTTTTCTGTAAATGCTAACAAATAAGTGGCACTGGGAAGGTGCTGATTCCACACCATCAGGGTATCAGCAGCACAAGGAAGTGCAATTCTGCAATGACCTTGCCTTAGGAAATCCCGGTGGAGTTAAGGGATTCAGAGGGCTTTCAGGCTTAGGCCATAAATCACTCAAGATATTAATGACTGCCTTATTAAGCAGATTCATAACTGTAATTCCAGATAAATACACAACTAGTCTGATCTCTTCTGATAACATGCCAACAGGAAAAAAAAGTAAGTCACCTCCTACTAAGCAGACTATCTATTCAAAGGAACTGGAGCAAACTTTCACAGATGTTGAGGCCAGCAGGACCACCGTAATAATCCCATCTGACCTTCTGCATGGTGCAGGGCAGAAAAACTCCCCCAGGGATTTCTACATCATTTTGAAACCACAGCTTGTTTTCTAGGAAGGTGCCTTACCTTCATTGAAAGTTTTCTGAAAGCAGAGAAAGCACTGTGTTCCTGAAAACACATTCTTGCCTCATTAATTAATGTGCCAGCTCTCTCCCAGTGACTCCTCTCCTAACCTGTGCTGGAACACCAGGAGCCAGCTGAGATCCTTGAGCCACCGAGTGCTGTTGCCTGAAGTACGTTCAGACAAGGCTTAAGAGATAAAATAAGTTTTCCTTAACATGATTAACTTCACCTGGCAGGGACAAGCTCACAACCAGGTTTTGGAAGAACTACTTATTGTTCCAAGCAAGCAGCACACCTATAAAGGGATGCTAATGCCCTGGACAGAGTGTAGAGAAATGAAGAATGTGCAGCACACACCAAGATCAAACTGGAAGTGACCTTGATAGTTTTACTTCTGCTCAGCATCTGAAAGGGTATTTCTGGAAGGCTTTTTCCATAATAGCTGTGGCTTGCATGAACACTGGGACTCTGCTCTTGCAGTTGCTCTGATGTTAAAGCAAATGTTTGACTTTACATAGCGGTGATAGAAGGAGCTCTTTGGGAGTAGAAGGCTCTCATCACACTTCTGAGGCCCTCAAACTCTTTTCTGGGTGGAAATGAGATCAGACTAAACTAAAGTGGCACTGTTTGCATGAGTAACAGCTAATCCAAATTACCCAGGGCTGAGAGATGAGGATCCCAGGGCTAAAAGAAAAAGGGTGTTTTTTCGACAAATGGGTAAAGACTGTTGACTCAACTTGCAGGACTATAACATTTCTCCACTAACAAGCAGGGACAGACTCCTACAGCAATGCTGGAGGGAAGGGAAATACCCTGTCTCTGAAAATCCACTATTTCAACCAGACTGAAAGAGCTGCACAAGACTATAAATGGATCTGGCTGTGGTTAAGGGGTAGATGAGAGGAGGAAGAAAACCCTTTGCTTGTCCTGTGTTTATACTCCAAAACTGCAAGATTAAGACTGGGGAACTCCCCTACTTCCAGTTTACCTGCTTTAGAAGCCTTTTCGAGTCCCCCAGCACAAGCTGGCATGGAGAGGGCAGAAGAAGCTCTTTTCTGGACAGTGTTCTGGCACACTGACTTTACACACCATAGACAGGAAATGTGGAAAAAAAGCCACTTTTTCAACATTTTCCTTTTGTTGCTCCCAGATGCACAGTGCCACTTCCCATTACAAGCCAGCATGTCAGTTGTGACCTGCTCAGGGGAGACGTGCTGTGACCCCATGGGACAGGCTCAGCACACTGAGGATGCAAGGGTAAAATGTACAGTCCTCAGTAAACATGTGGGGCCCAGCTCAGTGAGGGATCCTGAGTGATGAGACTTCAGCAAAAGGGCTCCAAGCATCACCCAGCACGGGAGATGAAGCAGAGAGTTGTCATCTAGGTCACATCTGCAGCTGGTATAAATCAACATTGCTCTGTTGATAACTGGGGAAATACATGGGTTTGTTTCTGCTGATAATTCAGCCCTATTCTGATAATTTTAAATTTTGCCCAGCTCTCTCAAACACTGCTTAGCTCCTGGTGAGTCTACTCTTGGGCTTGCAGGTGGGTCATGTGTTCTGCCCAGCAGCCTGGAAGGAAGGTGGGAGATTCAGAAGGAATAGTGAGTCCTTTCTCAAATGCCTGGGCAACCAGCAAAAGTATGCCCAAGGCTGGGAATCCTGATGTTTTCTAGTGCAGAAAACAGTAGGGACTCTTTCCAAAATGGTTATTTAAACAAGGCATTTTAAATTGAGTTGCACTGATTATTAGAAAGCACAGTAATTTTCAGTCTCATGTCACAGAGGCATTATAAAACTGCCGACAACAGCATTTCATCAACACCTCTGGTTCCAGCTTTCTCCCACCTTGACACTTCTGCAGTTTAACCCTAATTATTGCTGCTTGCCCCATTATGATAGATGTAGTCCCAAGCCATCCTTCACCTCTGTGCCATCAAGCTCTCAAGGATCCTGATTCCTTCACTTAAAGTGAAGTGATGAAATGGGTTCTGGCAACAGAGACACAAAGTTGGAAAGCTAAAATTTTGTTGAAGTATAAGCATAGAAGCGAGTAGTGTAGAGTTTTCATCCAAATTATTTTAAAGAGACATATTTCATAGAATCATAGAATATCCTGACTTGGAAGAGACCCACAGGGCTCATCGACGTCCAGCTGCTGCACAGGACCACCCCAAGGATCACATCATGTGCCTGAGAGCATTATCCAAATGCTTCTTGAGCTCTGGCAGGCTTGGTGCTTCCAGGACCCAAGCACCCTCTGGGAGAAGAGCCTTTTCCTAATATCCACCCTAAGCCCCTCTGACACAGTTTCATGCCATTCCCTCAGGTCCTGTCACTGGTCACAACAAAGCAGAGATCAGTGTCTGCCCCTCCTCTTCCCCTCACAATGCTCTCTTGTAGACTGCAATGAGGTCTCCCCTCAATCTCCTCTTCTCCAGGCTGAACGGACCGAGTGACCTCAGTTGCTCCTCACATGGCTTCCCCTCAAGGCCCTTCACCATCTTTGTTGCCCTCCTTTGGACACTCTCTAATAGTTTAATATCTTTCTTATATTGCAGTGCCCACATTTGGAGAGGAGAAACTCCTTCTCCAAAGTAAAAGGGCTTGTTCCCCAGCTAACATCAAGTACACAGCCTATCTAATGAAGTATTTGTGGATCCCTTCCCTATCTAATGAAGTATTTGTGAGTCTCTTCCCTCATCTTTAGGGGGGGGTTTCCCTTCTATTCAGTTGTACATCTTCTGCTCTTTAGGTCTAACTGTTCCAAGATGTTCATCTGATATGAATTTACAAACCAGATGATAGCCATCATTTTCACATTAAGGAGGAAAACTCATGTACTGTTTCAAAGGCTTTAACTCTTAATCTCTGTTTTCAGACCTGTATGTAGTGCTCTGTTCATATTTCTTCCATTTAGTTTCCAAGTACTCAATCTTTTTCAAACGAGATCATGGTAGCTGGCAGTATTTGAGAACACTGATACTGTTAATCAGCAAAAGTCTTGTTGAATTGAAAGAAACCCAAACTTGTCTGTCTTGCGTGACAAACAATTTATGCAAAGTTGGCCCAGCTGACACATTGAGATATGGAGTAGAGAGCAGGCCTTTAAGGTTGGTTAAGATAGAAAATATTTTAATCACAGCTGAGAAAGGAAGAGATCACGGTCAGGTTTGGATAGGCTCAGTCAGGTGCTCAGCTGGTGTAAATAAACTCAGCTCTGTTGAGGTCAAAACGGTTTCCACCCGCAGTTATTTTTCCCTGAATGAGGTGAACATGTAAAATCCCTTATTGAGTAATCTTCAGCAAGCTTGAGCACTACAATTCTCTCTAAAATTAGGAGGAATGAGAAGTCTGAGAGAGGACCACCCAAGTTATCACAGGCTATCAGTAACCGTCAAGGGGAAAATGGCGGAATCAAAGACTAAGAAGTTCTTCTCCATTAAAACACAGATTAAGTGCACATAGCTGAAAGGAGCTCAAACACTTTTCTCCCTTTGTGTGCTTGACATAGCAGGAGAGTGTTTGTCCTGGCAGCAGCATTTCAGGTAAACTGGAATAAGTCAAATATGTAAATACCGGGTCTGAGCCATCCCATCTGCCTTTTGAGGGTTGCTGAGAGTGTTACCTGGCAGGTGATATGATCATTACCTGGATGGAAAAGTAGAGAATTTCAAAGATGAGGGGAACATCCAGCTTTCAAAATGGTCAGAGGAAAAGAAAGTCTAAACTGACTCCATAGGAAAGAGCAGAAATGCAGGGAACCTCCAACAGAACATCAAAATCACACATTATTATGAAAACAAAGGGATATTTTCAGGGAGTTAGGGATTAGAAATTAGAGTCTGGGCTTCAGAAGTATTTGTAACCACAACCAAGTAAAATTTGAGAAAAAGAGAAAGCTCATATTGTCACTGAAACCACGGGAAAAACAAAAACTCTCCAATATTTTTAGTGTTAGATAATCAAGGCATTACTTTATTCTGGCCAGGATGTTGTTCTGGCCAGGATGTGCAACAGAAATCATCTCATCCACACATAGACCCAGCTGTGCAGAGAAAATCATTCCATCACACATGAATTTGACTAGATCTTTCAGATATTTATACAGTCAAAACCCACAGAAATTCATTGGTCCCAAGTTACACAGTTCTTAGTATTTGGTTTCCTATTGGTTATCGATCTCTTTGCCTTCGATGTTAATTAGGTTCTCATTCTTCGTTGTCTTATCTCTCTTTTCCCAGACCAGGTGTCTCTGACCATGCCAGGGGTGATGTTTGGAGCTGATGGCTGTTACCTTTTATGTATCTTTTGTGCTTCTCCCAGTCTGTTGAGATGTTAAGCTCATCACACCTTGAGTGATGAAACAGTCTTTTGAAAAGAGACTTAAAATTCCTTTCCCCCGGGGCAAAGGCGAACAAAACTCCTGATTAAAGTTATATTAAAAAATTTGAAACTTGGTATTCTTTCCAACTATATCAAGTCTAAAAAGTCTTCGCACAACAGATATGGGAGCTGTAGCAGTAAGAGGCTCTTTTTGCGAGCTTAAAAAAAACCAAACTTGAGATTGAGATAAAATGCAATGTTTTTCTGTTTTCTTACCAAAATTAAAAGCAAAAATATTGCCATTTCTAGGGAAAGTGAGTGCTAAAGATTTCACCAAGTCTGCATATCATCAATCCACAGTAATTTAGACGTGGTCCTGACAGTGAGGCAAGCAGCCTTATCTACCCCAGGCAGAAATAGCCAAAAAAAGGAGTTCAGCCCACCCAGCCCAGGGTTTGTGCCACACTAAAACCAATTTAATCCTAATGTCCCTGTACCCACCCTGCCAGTAAGCACTTCTGAGCATCCCAGCTAATTTCTAGAAACTTTGTCAATGGTGACCATCTGTCATTGGGAAAACACAAAAAGAGGGGTTAGTAACAGACTGGCAGGGAATACTGGAAAACTGGCAATATATTTTACTGAGTGCAGATGTAAACACAATGAGGATGTTGTTTTGAAATTGAGGCAAGAGCAGAAAATTTTGCAGTGTTCTCCTGAGTTGGTTTGTTGGAGATTTTTTTCCCTTGCCGCATCAGTGGGAGAAAAAGGCTGGCAAGTGAGAAGACTAATAATAGGGCATAAATGTACCATTTTGGGTATTTTCCTATGGGATCTGCTCCACCTCCCTTACTACTCAATTGCCACCACTACTGCACGTGAGATGCGTGTTTATGTGGCTGCTGAATGAATGCACAGATGCATCTCTGTTATCCTCAGAAGCAAAAACTGCTTCTTCTAACAAATACATTGCCCAATGCACAAACACACCTAACGAGCCCCTTCTGCCTTGTTTGTTGGAATATGGCACCTTCTGCTGAGACTAAGATAAAACAGAAAGAGCACAGAAACCTCTGAGAAAACCTAAATGAGGGAACTTAATTGTCTCAGTAGTTTTGCTTCCAAAATTAGAGAGGAAAATGTTTTACAGATGAGAAGATTTTAAAGGGTGCCAATCACAATGAGAGAGATTTCTGTTTGAAATGCTGATGGTCGAGACATCTCCAAGGCCATGTTCCTCGCAGAAGGGGAAAATATTCAGACAACTGCCAAAAATGTCATCCAAGGAGGGAACCTCTCCCCAGATCTTGTCGGCACTAATAAGAATTTGCTGGCACTTCTGAAGGCAGACGTATCTTCTGCCGAAAAAAGTCTTTCCCATTCCCTCGGTGAAGGAAGACACACTCTTTGGCTGGTGTAAATCCATACACTGCTGCTTCTGCTAGCATCAAAACGTCATTAAAAATCACAGCCTGAGAGGCATTACTGCAGCGGGAGAAGTCTCTGGCAAGGGGCAGCCTTTGGCTGGAGGCTGTGGCTTGGAAAGTGTTCTGTAACACTGCTGAAGCAGACATAGGGGCCGGCGAGTCCCCCAGAGTGGGGCAAAAAGCATGAAGACTCATTAACCAGGCAAATCTGCAATTAGTAGGGCAGTGTAGGGCAATGAACATGATCCACAGGAGTGGAAGCTGGCTGGGATTGCTCCCACATCTCTCCACTCCCCTCTTTCACCAGTACTCCTGGGGATCAGCCTGTGTCTAACCAAAATGATGGAAATACTTCACCAACTTTGACGGACATTGGATCTGGCTTTTCATGACATTTTATCCTCTCCTACTATTCCAAAAGGTCCTACACGACAACCATGAGGCTGAGATTTTCAAGTCTACTCCCATCGCTTTCAACAGAGACTTTTCTTCCACCTGCCGAGACAACCCCGAGCCACGCACATTAATAATTAAATAACAGCTGAACACCAGGGGAGGGGAAGTGACAAAGCTGCCAAAATCCTTCCCAGATATTTTGACAATCCTCAGCCTGAAAAGATTGTAAATGAGGGTCTGACCCCTTGCTCCTCTCCCACTTTCTCCTGCGTATCTTTAAGCATCACACGGATTACGCATCATCCATCCCGGAGATGCATATTGATGTCATAACAATATTTCCCACACCGGACCACACAACACCGAGCTGCAGACACAGTGATTAACAACTGCTTTTGCCACTGTACCTTCTGGACTCCCATCAAAGTAGGATTTGTCCCAATTAATCAAACCCAAGTGTTCCTTGCTGCCGCGCTTGTCTGCGTGGAGAAGATCCCAAACGTTCATCCCGGATGCTGTGTGCGGCTCTAACCTTTCAGTGGAGTCTGCTGGGAGCTGCTGCTCATTTATATACAAAGCACAGCAGGTAAAAGGGCAACTAAACATAATTTACCTGGAAGTGAGGTTAAAAGTGGTTTACCAGCTTGATGGTGTTTGGCTTGAGAAACAAGACATTAATTAACACCTACCCATTGATTAATATTGACCAGGTTTTTACCTTGTGCAAGTTTTAAGTAGGTGATGCTTAATTTTATTTTTACTTAAATTTTCCCTGTACCAAGAATATTTTGGCTGAACTTTGACATGAACATGAGCTTCCTTCTGGCCTGACATGCTAACACAGAGAAGACCTGCACCTCCATTGAGGACTGCAAGCACTGCTGCTCTGGGAGTATTCCTGCCCTCAGTGGGAGAGTGCCCCAGGACACCCTGGTCCAGTATCACTGGCATTAATGAGCCTTGTCACTGCTTCCAAACTCTTATGGCCAAATCCTGCTGCCCGCAAGGCTGGGACTTTCTAACAAGCTCCCCTTGCCTTGAGGGCCATATGCCCAATTTCACTGCAGGCATGGTAGAAAAACCCAACATAAAGACACAAATCCTCTGTTTCTTTGAAAGGCATCATATTTATTTAGCAGTGGCATCCTCCTGGTGCCATTGCAGCAATTGCAATGCACTGTGGGGTATTCACATGATCTCAGCACCCCAAGTGCCCTGCTGATCCTACAGACAGAAGTTGGGCTATTTCACTCCAAATAAGAGAGAAGACCTGCCCCATGCATTGTGATTGTCCCTGGATGCCTGTGACATGATCAAAATATCCGTACTGTCTGGGTGGTCCTCTTGGAACAGGAATATGGTCTCAATTCATCCTCTGAAAGTGCTGGGTTTATCCCTTCTCACCCACCCATGGCACATTTAATTTGGCAATGTGAGATACAAATAAAATTAAAGCCAGCTATTCACCCATCTGAGGCAGGAGGAAGCCTGGGTTCCAGCAGCTCACAGATGCCGTAAGTGGAGAAACTGGCTTTCCCATGAATCATTCTGCAAAAAAAGCAGCATGAGGCCCAAAATTCACCCACAGGTGGGACCTCCCATGTCCCAGGAGACCCCATTTAAAGGAGGGAGATGATTCTGGAGCCATGGTGGGAGTACAAGCACCTACGCCTGATCTTCCTCCAGAAACTGTCTTTCAAGCTGGCTAAAGCCCTTGGAAGTGGCTTCTGCAAGAAGCAGAGCAGGTGGGAAAAGCCTTCAGGAAGCAAAGACAAAACCTTGAAGCTGTATCTGCCTTGGCAGGCCTTGAAATAGAGCCTTTGCTGTGTATTGTTTTTGTTTTAGTGGCTCTTTAACTGGTGTTTATTAAAAAGAGAGCCCTTTTGAAACTTGAAAGATCTTTGTCCAAATTGCCATAATTTCTCTCATCCTCCAAAAATTTGAGTTTTCTCTTGACTTGAATTTTCCATAAACAAAGACCCTCTGCAACTTCGAAAACTACTTTGATTCAAAGTTTTAATAAAAACCTTTGAGGCATCTTATTGTCCTCACCTAGAGGGGAGAATACTTGTTTGCTTGTTGGCAGGGTGGAAAATGCTGACAGTTATGGCAGCTTCAGGAAAAATTAACTTTTGGGCAATGAGGTGGTTTTTTTGTCCTGACAATTCAAAAAATTTGTACATAGGGGTTTATACCTTCAACTATAGAAATATTAAAGCAAGTGTTTGTTTAAATTTAAGCTCTAAAAATATTTCAATGCACTGAAGAATCAATCTGTTCATTTTCTGTTCTCATCTTCCTTTTCAAAATGGGATGACTTTGCACCCTGGAGTGATGCTGTTGACTTCAAGACTGACCTGACTGTTATAGGACAGGTGAAACAATCCCAGCTGCAGTGTGATTTTAATCAAACCAAACATTCTGAAAACAACAAAAATATTCAAATCACTTTTTTTCCCCATGCAAAACCAGTACAGCATGCCTTGAGCCCAGCAGTGAGACTGCTGGTTTAGCCACTGCTGATGGGCACCATTTTGCAAGTTTGTTTTTGTTCAATTCATTGGGTTGTTGGGTTGCTTTTAAGAATAGATCAAAATAACACATCATGGCCATGACAGGTCAATAACCCAACCTGTTCTTGGCCTGTGTCCTGTCCTCCTACCTCCTAAGCAATGAACTAGAACAAGCATTAAAGCACTCTGAAATCAGTCCTGACCCAAGAAATATGCAGTAGACAGAGATCTCACTCTGGGCCATGTTGCAGAAGCACATTTTGTTCTCTGTGCTCCAGAGCCCCCAAGAAAGCATCCTGAAAATCATTCTTCAAAATGTTCTGCAGATTAGCCTTAAATGCTGAACACAAATGAGGCAACCTCAGCCTTTAGGAGCTGCTTCATGGCTCAGGCTGTTTCAGCACTCCCATTTTCTGCCAAGGGCTTGGGGTTCGCTCATATTTTATGACTGTGCACCCGGGACAGCTGGTCTAGTCATCAGGTGAGAGATGAAGAGTATTCCTAATATATAAAGGTAAACAGAAGGATGAAAATTATTTAGATCTGTGGTTTAATGGGAAGAAGTTACTTCCTTGCAATTGAAGTCTGGTGTCTCCAAAACAGAGGGAAGGCTGAATTTGCTTCATCCCTTTACAGGCAGATCAGTGCAGCAGGCTGCAGCCACTCTTGACCGACACAGAGATTTTGGAAGCTCTGTGAGTGATGAGTCATGTCCCTGTAGGAGTCTCCCTCAGCCCCAGCGTGGGCATAGGACAGCCAGCCTCTCCTCTGGATGGAGGTACAGTCATACTCAACACATGAATAAATTGTAGCTCTCCAAGGCTCATAACTCAGCCAATTCAGTCCCAGTTTTCATGGGAGCGCCCGGCTACACTCATCAGGGAGACCCATTCCCCTGCCAGGATTCATTTCCCTGCCCCCAGCTGCTTTGACTGTGCAGATGCTAAAAATAAAGTTGCAATGACTGTTTTCCAGAGGAAATAAAGAGTTTTTGCACTCTCATATTGCAGAGTGAGCAGGCCAGGTCAGCTCACAATCCCCCCCACCCATATAAAAAAATACACAAAAAGCGATAGATCCGCTAACCCTTTTGTCCAGAGAGAGGCCAAGGTTTGGAATCAATGCTCTGGAAGGCAAATACCAAAATCCTCTCTAATAACCAAGAGACCTGGACACTCTTTAATTATCCCAGCAGCCTCACCTTGTCTGAGTGCTCACCCAGTGCTGTGGGGGGCAAACATCCTGCTGAACCCCAGTCCCACATGCCCTTGGAGGTCACCTGCCAAGAATGAGCAGCTGCAGCCTCTGCCAAAAAACTTACTTTTCTGACATTTATTTTTTATTAACTTCTACAAGCTGCCAAGAAAGAGATTTTCTTACAGGGAGAGTTGAGTGAAGCAGCAGGAAGACATGAAAAACGCCCCTTCTCCCCCCACTTTCTCATTCATCACTAAATTAATGAGAAGCATTTGCAAAGGACACAGGCATTGCAGCCCACTCTGCACACTGGGTTTCCCCCTCCCACATAACCCCGCAGGTAAACAGCATCACCAAGGCCTGGCTTTGTGACAAAAGGCACCCACCATGGTGAGAGCCAAGTCTTTAAGAACCACTCCAATTAAATTAAAAACATTTCTTGCAATAGTGTAATTCAGAGTCCAGGCTTAAGGGAGGATTTTTGCATGCCAAATAATCCATTCATTAAAAGCTAAAAAACCCACCCTTAGTTTATTACCTGCTATTCTGAGGTGAGGAACTTATACCCAACCTCTGCAGAATGCAGTTATATTGACTACAAATAGGATTACTCACAGGAGCTTTTCATTTGTAAGTTTTCTGTGGAGCTTGAAGGTCACACATTAAAAAGGGCTACAACCTCCTTCGAAAAACAGCAAGGGAGAATGCATTACCTCTGCTGCTGCCGCTTATGCAAGGAAACAATAAATACCTTTCTTAAATGGCATAAACTGAGCTGTGCTGATGTTTCACAAAGGCACAAATTGGTTATCTTATTTAAGTGTCAGGTTGTTTGCTCCTGAATGAGATCCAAGCTGCTCCACCATGACAGACAAGATTAACTCAACATCTCTGAAGTGGGAAGGGCCAGCTCAGAGAGCCCAGCACAGCTCATCTGGCCAGTTAAAGGATGTCTGCTGGGACAAATCACTCTACCCTGCACATGCAGTACTTTGCCACTTATGACCCAATGATCTGAGTCTCCAGAAGTTGAGATTTGATATGACCAAGCCAGAAGAACCTTTGGCCCCTGCAATGATCTCTCTCAAGACCCTGGAGTTTGGAGAAGCCACCATGTGCCTGCTGTGCCTGAGCAAATGAAGACAAATGGGCAGCCACGAATTCCAGCCCACACCAGATGCCCCAAGCCCTGCTCAGGGTCTGCAGGCAGCCTCTCAGAGGTGACACAGATGTCACCTCTCTATCTTGTTTCTGCTGTCAACAACTCCAAACTCCTCACAGGTATGGGAGTGCTACAAAGACAAGGTGATGTTGTTTCCCATCTCCCTTACCCACCCTGGGCAGTGCCAGTGATGTGCAGTGCATGCCTGAGGACTCCCTGCTCTCATCAGGGACACAGTGGAGGTTGTTTAGGAGCAAAATGAACTCACCTCAGTTTTGCCTCTGGTCTCTGCAGTAATTAGTTGTGCCCTGGAGGAATCCAGTGCCAAAAATCATACATCTGAAGAGTTCCTTTTATTTTGAATTAATTTTCAGATATTTTAATTGTCTCCTTCAGCAGACTTCAATGACATCTATCTTTTAAAAATGTCTTAATTAAAAGCCAGGCTTTCAGAACTTTGAAGGATAGCAGCGGAAGTGTCACAGGGCAGATGCACAGACTCTTACCCCACCAGACACCAAGGGGGTTGAAGAAAAGGAGTTAAGCTCTCTGGCCCACAAAAAGTCTGCCTGTACCAATTTTTTAAATTCTTGGGATCTGAAACATTTCATAATGTGGCTCCAGACCAATGCAGAAACAGCACACATAATACCTGTGATTGAAAACACGCCAATTTGGGCCTGGAAAACATTACTGAGTGTGTTCCCTGCCTTCTGCTTGCAGCAGGCATTGAATGACTTTCCACAAATAGCCAGGCAACAGGATCAGAGGTTGGTGTGAAGACCTCTGCAGGGTCTGCAAGGAGAAAGAAAACAAATGACTGTCTCTGCTGTGTATACCTGTCCTCTCTGTTGGATGGGGCTCCCCAGAGGAGCACAGCGAGTGCTGATCTCACTCAACTCCAATCCTCAGCCTGCCACGTGTGGAGCCACAAGTGGGGATTCCTGCAGGGTGTTGGACCTGCTGTCTGCTCAGCTGGAAATCACATTTCTGGAGGAGCTACTTGTCCTTCAAAAAACCACCAATCCCTCACATGACTTCATGCCTTGAAGGACCTGCCTGAAGGGGCTGGTGCTTGTTATCCCGAGGGCCACTCTGCTCCTGAAATAGCCCAGCACGAACAGATTGAAATCAGTGACGAGGAAGGAGGCTGAGTGCTAGGGCTGGAAGAGATTTCTGAGACCAGAGGAGGCATTTGAGAGCAACTCCACAAGCTTGCATTAGTAAGCACCAACACACACCAAATAAGTCAGGAGCTTCTTTTCTAAAATAAGCACCCACTACATGTACTGCTCCCTGACCACAAATCCTCTCCTGCTAGGGTGAGAGCCAGCCTCCACCTGGCACCGGTAGGTTTTATAAGCCTGGACTGGTGACTAGGGCCATCTGCAATCCCAGTTTTACCTGCCTTAAGTACCTGCTAGTGTTACAACTCCTGACCCTGCAGTATGTGGAGCAGCCACACAGTTTGTCTCTCCTGGCTTGGGTCAAAAAGGATGCAGAGTACATTTTTCTCGGGGCCAGCTGTAACTTATGCACCTTCTGTGACTCTTTTTTCTCGCTACTTCTGACATTTTGGTGCGTTAGCTTTGTTCTACACTACTACAACTCCTCCTCTCAACTGTGGGAAAGAAGGGCTGGGTGGTGAAAAGCCTTCTTGAAAGATCACAGACAAAACAGAATGGTAAGAGGGCCAGCAGCACAGCCAGGCTCTCTTCTCAGATGCTGCTTGTCAGGACAGGACCCAAGCAAAGTCCAAAAGTGGTTTTGGGACAGGGACATGCAGCCCACAGTTGTACCATATGTGTACTGAAGATCTCAGATACGTGATCTGACATAGGCAGGAACCATCCTCCTGGACTCAGCCTCTAGGAAAACACCTCACACTAGGAGAAAACTTACTCCCAGCTGTCTAAGCTAAACCTTGTTAGTCATAGGAAGGCTGCTGACTTCCTGGGAGCTCCCCAAACTTGGCATCTGTGTGGTCCCACAGAGCAGGCTGTGAGGCACAGGTCAGCTATGCTTCTTAGCATCTTCATCAGGTACCACATGGCACAGATTCTGAATACTAAATAAATCATGTCTTTCATAAGCATTTATTGCTCATTAGTTTGGACACCGAGCTAATGAATGACTCATTTGTCTTCCAAATCCCTAATGACCATTAAGTAAAGAATTAACCCAGCTTGCTGAGAAATGGAAGAAATCAACCAACAATTATTCACAGATATATACAAAAATTCACGGCTATTTTTAAGATTCCAGGATGCTTTGTCAGGGAATTGCAATCACTCACCAAAGTGCTGTCCTTTAATTTTCGGTTGGAAAGCTTCAGAGCATTTCTCCTGGCAATTGCTAAGTGGCTGAATGATTGCTCCCCATTGACAAACGAGGGGCTGGCAGGTCGCAGGTGGTTATGTGCATTCATATAAAGCAGCACAATGCGAGCCAGTGCTGCTTAGATGTGTGCGTCACCTTTTCATAACAACGAAGAAAAATACCTCCAAAGGTTTCAAGTGTTTTGCTTATTAAGCAGTTGACTGATTGCTCCAGACTGGCAAGTGACACGGTGAAAGGTACCAGGTGTTGCTGCTTTCTGGTGTGCTGGAGCTGCCCACCTTCCTTTTGGACTAACAGATTACCGAGGGGCACAGTTAGAAGATGAAGATTTTGGTGTCTTAAATATTTTTAGGTACCCATTTTGCAATGTGTTCTTGTCGACCCAAGACCCCTCCTGTTACAGAGCAGCTCTTTCTATTCACTCTGAAAACAACAGAAAAAATACTTGACTGACCACTTGAGACAGAAACTTGAGTTTCCACGGAGGCAGACAGGGGACTTGGTGTAATTTGGCATCAGGTGAGGAAGCATTAGGAAGCATTTTTTGCATTTCCTTTGAAGCTGCTGCTCACCAGTGAATACTTGTGTTCAACAACGCAGTGAATAATCCCCCGGTCACTTCATCCATCACCTTCAAGAGATCACAACTTCTAGCTCATCTGCCTCACAGTCATTTATTTTCCCAGAGGAAAAGTCCCAATCTGTTTAGTGTTTGTCATATGGAAACTCTTGCATGCCCTTGGTCATCCCTTACCCTTCTCTGTATCTCTCCTGATGGATGAATGACACTGTTGGCTTCACTGGAATTAGTAGAAGCATGAAGTTGGGATTGCAGTTAAAATTTTGTTGGTTTCATGTGTGGGTTTTAATTTTTTCAAGCCACATGAACTCTCATAATTTCAGCGACACTGGGCTGGATGAGAAAAAGTGCTGGTTGGTGTTGCAGTGGGGATCCTGCAACAGGTTGGATCACTACAGGCTACAAAAACACAGCCTTTGCATGATCCAGATAACTCAGTTATCTGGATCACTCGGTGGCTTGCAAGATCTCAGTATTAGATGATGCAGTAGCCAATATATGCCTGTAAACTTCACAATGCTCATTTAATTTATACCCTGTAATTTACATACTCAAGTGTTGGCTGTACACATCTGCTGATGGGTGGAAATGAGACTTCATATTGCCAAAACAAAGCATTCCAAAATCAGGTTAGACACCATCCTGCCTCCAGAAAACACATACAGGGGGAATGCTCTTCTGGGAGAGACTTTTTAATCTGTGATTTCCAGACCTGTGAGGTCTGCTGAGCTCACCTTTCCAGGATTTTTGGATTAGCTGCCCTCTTTGCCAGTGTCTCAGCACCGAAGATGAGGGTTTTGCTGCAGAATCTCCTCTGCAGCCACACCCCGAGTGTCTGCCTCTGCCTTGCCCACGCCCACCTGTGGCAGCCATGGGCAGACATCATGGCAGTGGGCATTTTGTGTTGTCTGAGGTGGGACTGTCACCATAAAATTTTTTAAAACCACCCCAAAAATGCAAATTAAACCACATTTTTAACCTCCCCTATTTAAGCCACTCCTGAATGCTCAAGATCTCAGTATGTTTGATGGACTGGAAAAAAACATTTCCCAACTAGCCCTGCCTAATTATAGCCTCATTAACAGGAGAATCGACTGTACTGAGCCACTGGCAAAACTAGGCTGCCACAAAGGAAAAACTGGGAAAGGCCATAGATTTTATGACCTGTGACACTTCCAGGCTGGAACATCTGTGGCAGGTCTCATGAAGGACCTGTCCAGATATCAGGAGTGGGCATACACAAATATGCTGGAGCGTGTGTTTCTAATTTTCCACCTGGGATAATTGGCAGTAGGTGATGCTACCCCCAGCTGTCCCCCACCCAGTGCTCACCCCCAAGGCTCAGCAGGCACACCTGGCCTGCATGGGCACACCTCTGGTCTTGCAGCAGGTCACCTTGGTGGCAGCTCCAGCAGCTTTGAACTGACAAGATGGGACAAAACAATCATCATGAAGCTGGACTAAAAAACAGAAACCACAGGGTTTGGTGCTTCAGAATGATGTGATGGAGTAGCAAAATACCTTGGACTCTGAGTCTGCAAATCCTGGGTGCAAAATGAAGGTGGGAATCACCAGCTGGGGGGTATACAAAATACGTACATGATCAAAAGCCGGCTGGGCTCATTCAGGACCCAAACACCTCCATGCTTCAATGGCCATTGCAGCTAGAAGCCCTCTGATTTATTTTTTTTTTAATAAACTGGTGTGTAAGCAGAAGGAAAGGCCTGGTGCATGGACTAATTTTTAATTGATTAATTGACTTAATTAATTGCCTTTCATTATTTTTTTCCCTCCTGGCCATCTCCCAGGCACACACCAGTGCAACCCAAACTGCTGGCAGAAGCAAGACAGGAGCAAACACAAGCGTTGAAGGTGGGTGTTTGGCAGCAGAGCTGGGCGCCTGCTCCATGTTCATCACTGCTGGGAGGACAGCAAGGAGCCAGAAAGTTTCATCATGTCCGAAAGAAACGAGCAGAGTAATGAAAGACTGCTCAGACAGTGCTGCGGGGTGCCGAGGGTAATAAATCAACCAGAAAGAGAGTCAAAACAAACAGGAGCAAAAACCCATTTTTGTGCCGAATTTTGAGCTTGCTTTGTTTAAGTTTGGAAGCATTTGGTGGGGGCAAGTCTTTGCTTTTATATAAAATATTTGCAGTAAAATTCCAGTTTCTCTCCAGGCTCTTTTGTTTAAATCCAGAATGATTTTTTTTTTTTTTAAATCAAGAATGATCCTTCCACAAAGGATTTTGTAAGTAGTACATCTACAGAAATAATATTTTAAATAGGATTACTTTTTGTCCAAGTTGCTTTTTAAAATAAAACCTCATGTTTATTTAAATGTGCAATTTGAAAAAACATTGACCAAAATCCTCTTAGCAGAAACCTTGGCCACAGCATAATGAAGGGGATTTTTGTTCTTGATTACAATGAGGACCAAGATTAATCACAACATGATTTTGAGAAACAGCTGGATTTTTGGCTAGGGGGGAGGGAGTTTAAAAATAAAGTTGGCATAAAGATGAAAAAAAAGACTTAGACATTATGTTTAGCTAATTAGCTAATTATCCTGTCCTAGCAGTCTGCACAAAATGAAACAAGCACTCTTAAACAAGCATCAAATTCCTGCAAATTTCCAAAACATGTTTTGGAAGCTATTTTGCTCTCTGATTCCTTCACTGAATTTCTCTTCTTTCCTCAGCCCAGCCAGTGATGGATTAAATCCCCTCAGTTCACTCTGGGGGATGAAGTGCAGGTATGGACCTGCCCTGGTGGAGCTTCCCAAGCCTGAGAGCAAACCTGGCAGCTGTCAGGAGGGACATCCTGGTGCTCAGCAGCTCCTCTCCTGCACTCACACACCCCAAATTGCGCAAATAAGAACTATTTTACCCCCCCTTTCACCTGTTGGGAAACATGCAGACCAACCCTTTGCTCTTAGGGCAGAGGAGGGGTATTTTTATATTTATAATCAAAGCTGTACTCTGATGTGTTAGTTTTAGGTCAGAAACGAGGACCCTCCAATGCCAGACTCTTAGCAAGCACTAACTAAAAAGAGATTTCCAGCCCAAGACCAGAGACAGCTACAGACAACCAGGGTGAAAACAAGGGCTTCAGCACCCACCACTCAGTGGTGGCAATGTCAGGTTAGTGGTTGGACTTGGTGATCTTAGAGCTCTTTTCCAAGTTAATGATTCAATGATTCTGTGACCTTGGGTCACCACCATGTGATAATTTTGGAGTGGGACCAGCTGAAGAAGGAACTACCGAAGAACATGAAGGAACAGGGAGATTTACAAGAGGAAGAGACGGCCACTGACAACTGAGAAAGGGAACTCCATGGTGGCTCATCAAGCTGCATTCGTGTGGCGAGGAGGAACGGAGGGTGTAGGGGAACCTGGAGGAAAGATGTAACACTGGCTGATGATGGAGAGGTGGTAGCTTGTAGCTGCTGTACAGAAATAGCACGTAGGACATAGGCATAGCCTGGATGCAAAGGGCTTGAGGTGACAACCAGACATCCGGTGGGATATGTCAAAAAGACAGACTGTGACTGATTTGGGAGAGCAACACTGGACCCTGAGCCGGCAACATTCTCTGAAGTTTGCAGATGAGAAAACCTGAAGAGAAGTAGAAGGAGAAGAGAAGGGATACGAAGGCAAGGCTGTGTGGAGCTCTGACATAAATATGGAATGACAGCAAGGATGGTCCAGAAGGGATGGCACCACCCCTTTACCACTGGTACATGGGAGCACTGTTCTTCCCCGAAGACTTGTGAGGAGCAGGTGGATCTGCCGTGCCAGCAGGGCTCGGGAGGGAGAGGAGCCAGGGCTGCAGGAACACTGGGCATTCAGCCCTCAACAATGCTCAGAAGAACTCAGCTGACCTCCTTGGACCTTACTGCACCCACTGCAATATTTCAGGAAAAGGAAAGAATCTCAGGGAAAGTTATAAAAAGATTAAATCTTAGAGCTAGTCCAATAACCTCAGGCACACTACTACAGCTAAGGCAATCATGATCCCTTCAGAGACATGCTACCACATGGGATTTACACACCCAGAGTATCATTTTAAGCCCAGCTGCTGCATCAACAGCTGTGCTCAGGGGCTTTGCTCCACTGCACTCTTTAGAAAAAGGCAACCAGTCCCACATCAGCTTGCACATAAGTCTGGTGAGACCAAACCATTCCCCGTCCAAACCCCTCTGACCCTAAGCAACCTCCAAGCAAAAGCAAAGCAGCAAGCACCCTGGGAGCAGCAATTAAACCTGCTCAATTTGATTTGTTTCAATATTGCTAACAGCTCTAACACTGTGGTGCCCCAGCAGCAGGGCACTCTGCTCAGCGGCAGGTGTCAGGACAGGGACCCAGCTGCCACAGACACCAGGGATCCCCTGAGACAGGAGGATCAGGAAGGGATGAGAAGGTGCAGCATGGACCTGCCAGACAGCCCTTGTCCCAGCCGTGTCCTTGCAGGAGACACAATAATATGGGTTTTTCCTGGCATCAGGAAGCACTGGTTGCTCCTAACAGATGTCTGTCCTCACCCAATGATACAGAAAAATGTTGAGACACCCTGTTTCTTCCACCACCAACTTGCAAAGCATCCCAAATGAGGGTGGAAGCTCTCTGGTCTGAAGACCCTTTATTTCTGCTGCCTTTGCCCTTCAGCTGCAAGTCCTGACCAATTCTCCCATCTTCCTCTACCAGGACACCTATTTTGGTCTGCAGTTGTACAAAATGTCATACAGTAGGTACCACCACGTACTTCCTGGGTACAATTTGGGGTTTTCAGAGCTTACAGCCTTCCCTGGAAAGAACTGTGCCATTTTGACAATGTTCTCCCCAAACTCCTGCGCTGAGAGTCTCCTGGATTAGTGTGGAGTGTCAAAATGAATGTATCAGGCCAACGCCTTCAACCCATGCCTATTAGATCAAGTCTGGCCTGCATAGTAAAAGTGAGTCTGATGGGCATGACGCCTTGGTTGGATGTAACAAAGAGTGATAAAGTAACCTCACTGGAGTAAAATTAAGAGGGCAGAGCTAACTGCAGTGGAGCAGGGTATTATCATCAACAACCATGTGCCTTTGCCAAAGGCCTGTCTGAAGTGGGCAGTAAAAACCACGCAGCAGGATTGGGCTCTTGTGAGCGTGTCTGCCAACACGAAGCTGGTGAGGAAAGGCATCCTGTCACCTGAGCTGCTGGGGACAAAGTGGGACACACCTCTGCCCACTGCCAGCAGGAAGGAGAGTGGCCAGGGACAGTAGTTTCTCCTCCCTGTACAGCTTAAGCCTCTAGTCTGTTCATCAACCAGCACCCTTCTGGTCATGCACACCAATAAATCAACACCCACTGATTTTATGAGGCCAATTCCTCACATCTAACCCACCATACACCTCAGTAAAGAGTTGTAACAATTTCTTTAAAACATCAATTCATTGGACTCCAGAACAAAACTCTTCTTGTTCAGCACAGAAAGGATGTGGACCTGCTGGAGTGAGTCCAGAGGAGGCCACAAAAACGCTCAGAGGGCTGGACATCTCTGCTATGGAGACAGGCTGAGAAAGTTGGGGTTGCTCAGCTTGGAGAAGAGAAGGTTTCAGAGAAAACTTTGAGCGACTTCCAGTACCTAAATGGGCTACAAGAAAGCGGGAGAGGGACTTTTTACAAGGCTTTGTAGTGATAGGACAGGGGGTAATGGCTTTAAACTGAAAGAGGGCAGGTTTGTGTTAGATATCAGGGAGAAATTCTTTGCTGTGATGGTGATGAGGCACTGGAACAGCTTGCCCAGAGAAGCTGTGGATGCCCCATCCCTGCAAGTGTTCAAGACCAGGTTGGATGGGGCTTTGAACAACCTGGTCTAGTGGAAAGTGTCCCTGCCCAGGGCAGGGGGGTTGGAACTGGATGGTCCTTAATGTCCCTTCCAACCCAAACCATTCTGTGATTCTATGATTCCCAGAGACATTTCAGTCCTCAATGAAATCTCTTCAAACCTATATTTTCCTGTAACAAATCTTAGAAATACTTTCCAGAACGGTCATTCTTGCTCTGGTTTCTCCTTGGACCTGTGTTTCGAGAATCCCTGTTTAAAATCCTGTCTCAGAGGTTTGACTTGCGTGTGGTGAGCCATGCCCAGGAGCACTTCACTAATTGCTGTATGACCAATGGTCCTGGTAGTACATCACAGTTTCAACACCCTTGGCTCAGGTGCAAGCAGAATTTCATAAGAGTCTTATGATTTTAACAGCACATTGCTGAAGTGGGGAGGAGATGGGTAATTCTTCAGCTGCAGAGTCTCCAAGCTGTAAGACATTGCTCTCTTCATGCTTAGTGTGAAGAACTACATCAATATTGAAGGCTTGTCTTGAGAGGCTCCTCACCCCACTGTCAGTGTGTGACCCCAACTACTTGTTTTTGAACTACTGAGTCTTTGCAAAAAATTATCCCTGATGGATACCCCAAACTTCCCAAAGCTTTGCACACTGCTGTCAGATGTAAGCAGATTTGACTGTTATTGTATGAAACAAGATACTAATAGCTAATAGGCAATTTATTTGGTGCTGTCAGCTTCATGATTATCCACCTCAGAGACATGGCCCGAGAAAACGTGAATAAAATGTATGGGCCAGATCCTCATGCATCCAAATCTGCCTCGTTATCTCTATTTGCGCATGGGAGATTTTCACAATCTGACACTTAATTCATGTGAAGGACCAATGTCAGCCACTGGCAAAGAAGCACTTCATCAAAAACTGGAAGGTTGTCATAAAACACTTGGTGTACAAGGTGGGAGTTAAGTGTAGAGGCAAGAGGGTTCAGAAATTATAAACTAAGCCTAATTTCCCATCCATATTGAAGACCAACTCTCCCAGGGGTAGCACTGAGTGTAAGAGCAAGTCTGTGCTTGAGCAGCTTTTGACATGTGTAATGTTGGGGTTTTTTATCAAACTCGGGTGAGGGAAAAGCTGGGCACTCAGACAGGACCTGTGCTTGCTCTGGTCTTCCCAAACTGATGCTGCATTGTGGAGAGGACAGGGTGGGGACCTCAACACATTTTGGGTCCCTTGAATACTGACGTACTTGAGGTTCCTCAGAGATGGAGGTCTGGTGGCCTGCTCTCACACAAAGTCCCCCAGTGACAAAGCCAGTCAAAAATTAGTGGCCAACCCTCACAATAACAAGGTATGTAATGGGTCCAAGGGTCATAAAAGACATAACACTACTGCAATCCTGCCCATCTCCTTTCCTTCCACTATAGAGTGGAACATTCTTGCACTTGCATGCTTTGTCTTGCTGGATACAGGAAAGAGTGTTCTCCGGTGATCTCCTCCAACCTGGGCCAGGACAAGGGCTGCTTTGTCACCATGCACCTACAACTGGTGTAGAAAGGTGACCTTATGGACCAGCAAGGAGTTCACCCCATTTTTCTACACCCATTGGCATTAGCTTATTACTTCATGCCCCAAAATGTACGGCTTGTAAGTCTCTTTGAAGAGGTCTAAGTAACATTCATGGTACTCCATCAGAGCACCAGGTTTCAGGGTTATTCTTTTTTCCAAGCTTCCCTCGTTTGTACTCCTGGTGACAAGGGCTGGTGCAGTGCATAAAGACAATTTCATACCTGTTTATTATGGGGAAGGACACATGCATCTGTAACTGATTTGACAGGAGACAGCGTGACAGCTGGTTTACAGGATTCTCCATTGAAATAGCAAATGAGAGGCTTGCTGGCATATATGGGACATATTTATATCCTAAACAAAAGGGCAATAACATACATAGTGACAAGCCTTGTTTGTACACAGCTTTCAGCAAGTTTGTGCCAAGCACTGGCTTCCAGCCAAGCTCGCGGCTGGTACAATCTGGCACAGCCCGTCTGACTCCAAGGCAGCTGCATCAATTTACACCAAGGAAGAAATGAGGTATAATTTTCTCAGTTACACACCAGAATTACAAGAGATGGGGGGGGAAAGAATGATCATCTGCAGGAAGGCTGGAGGCCAGCAGTATCTCAGCCTGCCACGTGCTGGAGGGGGATAGGTCTGAGCGTGTTCGCAAGGCTGGGCCATTGGATTTGTGTGTGTTGTGGGGGTTTGCAACAAAGATAGAAACATTTTAGAAGCCACCCATAGCTGTCTGCATCCATTGTGGCAAATAGCACCTAGCCCATTATTTTCAGCCTGTTTAAGTGGGAGGGTACTGTGGGAAAAACTGCACTTCCATCAATGCTTGCACACAGGGAAATGGAGACAGGGATCTCCTGTGCCCCAGGGTCTCCAACCATTCTGCAAACAGCAATTTTCTCACACAGGGAAAAGAGATATGAAGATCACCTCCAGCCCTCACTTTGTCCCTGACCATCTGTGTAATGCCAGAGGATACTTCAGGGAAGAGGCTGATGGCAGTAGCCTGTGGAGGCTGAAGCAGGACATTAGTGATCATGCCACTGAGCTGAATTTTGGATGAAACTAGCAAGTGTACAACCTTTGCCATACCCTTAGCGGCTTTTTTTTATCAGCAGCACACTCTCAGGAGCATAGTAAGCATTAATGCCATTTCCAGACACTAGTTCAACATGCTTTCTAGAGATGTCCAGCTTAAGCATCTTTTAAATTGATTTTCATAATTCAATGACCAAATTTAAAAATAATGTGGATGCTTAGTCCGGCTCTTTAGGGAAAGCTTTGCTTCTCCATGAGTGACTCCATAGCTCCTTGCTGCACCAGGCTGTTGTCTTGGCTTAGACATTTCACATTGTTTCATCAAAAATAGAAAGAATTATCTGTTATTGTTTATAACAATTAATTCCAGCCGTAATAAATAATGCCATGCCTGTTCATCTACTTATAGTATAACTATACCTCGTCACACCCAGACCTGCCCAGAACTGCTGTTGAGTGTAAGGGATTTGCTGTATTTCCAGCCCAAACCCTGGTGTCAGTTCCTCACATGTAGTCAGAAAGCTGTCCAGCAGATGAACACTGTCAGAAGGTTAGAAATTACAGTGGCCTGATCATGTAACTTTGCTTTTACCCTGACCAAAAAAAAAAAAGCCTTACACAGGAAAACAGATAGGACATAAATCTCAGCAAGAAGCTCCCACAGATCTACGTTCATGTCTTCATCACAAGTTTTATGATGATCACCTTGAGGTTGGCTTGTTATGTCAAAGATAGGTATGTTAAGAGAAATGTTTGGAATGGTTTGCTTTAATTTCTCTTAAAGCAGGAACTGATATCTCATTAATTTTAATTTTAGCCTTCTAATACAAAAACCAGATTTCTTTTCAGAAAACTGAGATGGCTGTGCCTCCAGCTATTAAAGGCAACAATATGGGTATTGTATGCTAAAAACCCCAGGAACACTGGCAAAACAAGGCACCAGTGTAAACAAATGGATGAGGCAACAAAAACTGAATGAGACGTTTTCCAACATTTAATGATTACATGTCAAAGCACAATTTAAATATCACAGCACCTTATGTGTTCATGAAGAGGAAAACAAAATGACTGAGAACCCTTGGCTAAAATAGTCTTGTTCCTGGCACTGATTGATATTCTTGAATGGAAGACTTGATGGATTATGATTTTTGCAAGAGAATCATTACATGCCAGGTGCACAAATAGAGAAGTACAGCTTGTTGACACCTCTGTGCAAAATAAAGCCATTCTAGAAATTTTGATTCATTATATCTCTATTAGGAATCAATCCACCTGACCTAAATTTTGCATCATAAATCAGATTAAGAAACCCGTCTGGATCTCAGCAAAGGCTGTACGCCCTTGGTTTAAAATCACACCACTATATCCAGCACGCTATTATTATTCTAAATGCAATAATCTATACTGTATAATTTAGGTCAACTTGATTTCAGACTAGGCAAGAGCATTTCTACCCACTCACCTGCAGAGGAATTTAATCATTTCAGGGACATTATTTGTCTTTTTGTATATGAGCTATTTGTTGGGTTTTTTAGTTTGATATTCACTCACTGGTCAAGATGTGGGGGAAAAAAACAGCACAACATTGATAAAATACTGCAGGAAGATTATAAAGCAACTTTGGAGAACCTTAAAGTAGAGCTGTATCGTTTTCTTACATGGGTAATTACAGTAAATTGGATTTACACAGCTAAGTAGAGAATCATTGATTTTTCCTGGCTGGCCACAGTGCTGAAGAGAAGCCAGGTGGGTTTGTGATACTGCCTAAAAGACTTTGACAGCTGAAAATCTTCCCCCTTGAAAGTGTGTAAGAGTGTATAGGTCTGGCTGAAAGTCAAAAGGAGTTGCATCCAAGTCTGAGATGCTTTTAAACTATCCCCATTGGTATCAACCTGGAGTTTGGAGTGAGTTTTAAAAGGAAAGATGGTAGCATTTTCTGCATAAAATTAGACAAGTTCATTAACCATGAGGAATTTTCGTTCAGCTTTGAGGAGCTGTATCGCTCGCTCCTCTTTGAGCTGCACAAGCAAACCCAGGGGTACAGCACCAGCCTTTGACGATGAAAGGGCCTACGAGCAGAAACAAAATGGGCTTTTGAAAGCTTCAAGCCCATGACAGCTGTGAGAGAGCAATAATTCAGGAAATGTCTTGGGTAAAATCAACTCGAATGACTTGATGCTTTGTTTTATCATTATGAACATAAAGGAGTTTCTTTTAGTTATCAACCAGAAATCTCAAGGGGTTCCCCAAAGATTTGCTAATAACATGCCTTGAATTGAAATGACTGCAAGTGACAATAAAATAGCAATTGAAAAGGGACATTTTGCCCACAAATGTCAGTTCTGCCACTAAAACAAGAGACTCCCTAGCTACACCTACAGCCTGTTCCCACAGACTCCCTCTAATTCCAACAAGGCAAGCCTCTCTCCAGACTTCCACCATAAAACAAGGATGTCTACGCTGGCTGTCTACATTCCTGGGAAACCTTAAAGTGAGGCCATTGATTGTTATAGCCCGTGGTTTTTGGTGGTCATTTACACCTGTGTGTGTGGGAGGTGAGGAATAAAATGTGCTGTTAGTGTAGGATAGCTTTGCAGACACTTTGCCAAGGGGGAGGCACCAATGGATGGGAGCTCAGCTCTGTGGACACCTCCCTGCCTGGGGAAGCTGGTCCCCATCCAAACACTGTGCTGCCATCAGGCAGAGTGGAAGCAACAAGTGCTTTTCCATAGCATTCAACACTGAGTTTGTACGGACCCATTTTCAAATGAGATGCCCCTTTTCCTGGTGAATATTTACACACCATGTGATTATTTTGTTATGACCTGTAGGATTTTTTGTGCCTTTAAAGAGGTTTCCCATCCAGGGCATGGCTGAGATGGCCCCAGGCTCTGATCCCAGGGCAGGACCAATCCCCATCCCCATGGGTGGATAATACCCTGATCCTACCCTTGCCCCAGCAGAACCCCCTCAGCTTTGAGACAGCTCAGCATGAGCCCAGGAGAGCACAATGAAGTACTGGGGAAGATGCCAAACAAGGTGATTGTCAGCTGTGCTAGCTGGTTATATTTACACCTGCAGTGGAAATAGACTTTAAAGGGAATATAAACGTTCTTGGCTCCTTTCTCAACCATTATTTTACCTGGCACAGTGGTGTGAAGGGACTAAATAAACACTGAAAGTCTTACTTAGTCTGTATTCTGCTAAATAAGACCCTACCAACTTCCTTTTTATCTTTTTAACACAAGACAATGAATTCTCTTAAGGCTTTTCTGACTTTTTCTAAGTCCTAACACAGACTTTCTTAGCAAAGAACTAAATTATGCCTTTCTTCCAGAACATTTGGAGAAATGACAAGACTGGATAACAGGTCATCCATATCCCTTAAGTATAAATGTATTCACTGACTGTCTATGAGGAAGTTGATAAAAGCTTTAAAAATCTATAAACAGTAAGAATAACATTTCTGCCATGGGGCAACATGTGACAAACAATTACCCCTGCAATTTAGTAGCATTTTTGATCTAAATTGTTAATGGTGGAGAAGCACAACTGCCAGTGTCACACCCCTTAGGGGACCTTGAAATACCTTGGCTGAATGGCAATTCCCCTGAACTCAGTTGCACTGTTGCTGCTTCCCTGAGCACTGGGTTTAATTTTTTAATCTGTTCCCAAACTCCCCCAAGTACCCAAGGTTCCATGAGGTGTGGTCTGAGGATGCTCTGGGAGCATTGTGCTGGCATCTCCTAATTCCCCTGCCAAGCACTGCGAAGTCCCGTTGTGCCATGTCCCCATCACTGGCAATACCAATGTTATTTTCACAGAAAATAAAGACTTCCTCATAGACACGATTTAAATAATACAGTCTTGGGGTTTTTTAAAGGGAGAGAAACAATCCATTCAAATGTAGAATGATTTCTTTCTCAGAGTGTTTCAAAGTCATGTCACTCTGTCTATTACCCAAGACAAATTACTTTGACAGCACTATCTACTCTTGACATTTGAGTTGTCTCTCTAGCCTATTATATTTTAACACAGGCAAAAAATATTGTTCAGACAGTATGGTTAGTCTAAAAGAGTAAATCTAACTGCTTTGAAATGAACTATTAGGAGATGAACTCTCAGTTTAGCTGCAGGCAGAGAATTAATCCAGTGCTTTTCTTAGTTCTTCAATGGCAATCTTTTCTTCCCTGCTAACTAAATGCTCTTCATTTGGAGGCATGTAAAAATAGAGTGATCTTCAGAAGGAGAGGGGGAAAATTAAGCAGAAATCAGAGGGGAAAGTGTCATTAAGAAATTGTGACACATGACATCATTAGAGGACATATCTGGGCTCTCCTGTTGTGGCAGAAATGGAGATGGGGTTGGATTTTTACTTCAGTCTTGAGAACAATTATGCACTCAACTTACTCAGCCTCCTGCATGCCTTAAAATATAACACCTGCCTGTGCTGTTTGGGCTGGCATATTGCAAATATTCAGTTATAAAAAAGAACACCCTGGGGGGTGCCTTCCCAGGGCTCAGCTGCTCCCGGGTCCTGAGGACGGGAGCACTGAGGGGTCCCAGCCCTGCTCACTCGCGTGGGCTCCAGCAGTTCCTCAGGGGACAGTGCTCTGCTCAGCTCACAAAGGGCTTCTGCCTGTCTTAGGGCTTCACCTTCGGCCGTGGGAGTGGTGTGAGCTTGTGCTTGGCCACATCATTCTCTTATGCATGTGGAGGTACGTGGTTTTAAACAAACAAATGGTCTCAGCTGCTTCAGAGGAATTCATTTCAATTCTTTCCCCGGGCTTCTCCTCTCCTAAGAACCTGCCTTTCCAGTGCTTGCCTTTACATCACAATTTTAATGTTTATCTACTTAATGTCTGCTATTCAACAGCTCCTTCTGTTGCCACTCGGCAGCTTCTGCAGGAGAGGACCTGGAATTAGAGCCACACACATACTTACAAAGCCCAATTAAACACCAATATCTTGCTGCCCTCCAAGTGTGTGATGGGAGTTTTGCACAGGTCTTGAATCGCCCCAGAGACATCCCAGCTGTGGAGATTTCCCACCCGGTGTGCGCTGGTGGAGCCCCGGAGAGATGGGCACTGAGAGAGGGGAGCACGACCAGGGACAGTACCAAAAGCCACCCCAAAGTGCAGATATGGGCAAGGAGCACCCTATGATGCTGAAAAGGCACCAAGCCGGAGGTGCCAGCAGCACCTCTTGCCCGAAGCGCCCCATGTCGCTGTCGCCAGGGCTGTCCCCGGCAGGGGCTGCGGCGGCTCCGCGGGCGGCTGTGAGCGCGGCGGGCCGGGCTCTGGAGCCGAAGGCAGCATTGCCACCCTGTGGAGAGAGGAGGAGAGCGGACAGCTGGGCTGGGGACAGCTCCCGGCACCGCCTGGCACCCCTCGGAGGCTCCCCCGCGCCGGGAGGGCCGGGGTCTGTCCCCAGCGAGAGAGCACAGCTCCGCAAACGTGCTCCGGCAGCCTCTGCCACCCCTGGTTCGCATTTCCCCGAAGGATGCCCAAAGGGATACCCCCTGAGGCTCCTGAGGATTCCGCAGATCGCTGAGGAAGAGCACGGTGTGAAGCACGGAGTCCTGACAGCTCCCCGCGACAGGGGCAACCCATCTTCGCCCCCTGCAGCTGCCCCAGCCGGGTCTATCCAATGACTCCAGAGTTTGCCCGGTCCCATGATGCATCCACTTGGAGCACTGCATCCAGGTCTGGGGTCCTGAGCCCAGGAAAGACATGGATCTGTTGGAGTGAAACCAGAAGAGGCCGTGAAGATGCTCTGTGGGCTGGAGCACCTCTCCTGCAAAGACAGGCTGAGAGAATTGGGGTGTTCAGCCTTCAGAAGAGAAGGCTCCGGGGAGACCTTAGAACACCTTCCAGGACCTAAAGGGGCTGTTATAAAAAGGGAGAGCAGCTTTTTACACAGGCAGATAGTGTTAGGTCAAGGGGGAAAATTTTTAGAACAGATGCTCAGAATAAATTTTCAATGTGAGGGTGCTGAGGCACAGAACAGGCTGCCCAGAGGAGTTTTGGATGCCCCATGCCTGGAAGTGTTCAAGGCCAAATCGGATGGGGCCCTGAACAGTATGATCTGGCGGGTGGGAATCGGAACAAGATGATCTGTAAGGTCCCTTCCCACCCAAACCAGTGATTCTATGAAAAAACAAACTGCAGATCAAATGCCTGAGCAGCAGCCACCTGCCAGCTTCACCAGGGCTTGCCGAAGCAGAGTCCAGAGATTCTGCACATCCCCTGTGACAAATGCCAGCGCCATTTGCCATGTGCTAAATCTGCCTTCATTCCCCGCACTCCTGGATGTTGGTGAAGTTTCAACTCTTCTGTGCTTCCCACACCGTGAGGTCACTTCTTGCTAAAGCACATTTATTGTTGTGACAGCTATGCTTTGTGTAATTATCTGTTTATCAGCCACCAGCCTTCTCTTACTAAGGAGATTGACACCTTCTTTTTTATTCATCGCGCCTGATTAGTCTTGAAGATAGATATCAGGTTAAACGAGCTTCCTGGGCCGATCAATCAGCTCCGGAGACGGCACCTCGTGTTGCTCAATGAAACTCCCCTGCTGCTCTACCTGTGTTGGGTGATTGCCTTTCCCTTCCCCCGGGACTGCAGCAAAAGGATCCAGGAGGTATTTGTTTTGCTTTTGTTAATTGAAAGGTGAAAACTCTTCTAATTAATGATCCAACTGCAGGGCCTCGTTGTGTCATTATTCCTTATTGATGAAAGAGGAATAACAGCCATCGGATAAATTAGGGCAGGCACGTTAGGACCTTCACAGTGCGCCTGAATTGCTTGTGTTGGCTCGTGAAGGACTGAGCATAAAGGGGCTCATTAAGAGTCACTTGATGACCAAAGGGATGCCCAGGATCACTGTACCCTGCTATTAGATGTTTCTGAGTTACACGCCCTGTTGGTAAGCCAGGAGCTCTTTGTGCCCTTCCTCATGTCCTTCCAGGAGCTGACCCAGCTCCTCTGCTGGTAGGTAGGAAATTTTGACCCACCCCCCTCATTCTTCGTGTTTATAGTTATATGATGATATATCCATCTTTTTTCTTACCCAGCATTGTCCTCTAACTCAAACAGTTGCTTCTGCACCCCCATGTCTTTGTCAGAGAGAGCACCCGAAGACAAGCACTCCTGTCTGTGCTCACCGAGCACTCCCAGCCTTCTCTGCAGGATAAGCTCTCCCCTCTGCTCTCTGTCTATCAATCTTTCTCTGAATTCCAGGGTAAATTCATCCTTCTTGAGGATGTGTGACCCACATATGCAGTATTCCAGGCAAGGACTTGTAGACCTTGTGTGCTGGTAATGATATCTCGTTTTACTGCATCTGGGGAAAGTCCATGCCATCCTTAGGTTACTGCTGCCTTTTTGATAACTGGAGCAAAGAGAGTGGCTGTCCTCACTAGCTCCCAGCCCCCAGTGTGTACCACAAGCTTCCAGCACTGTCTCCAGTGTCCGACCGCAGGGCTTTGCACTTCTCACAACATTTCATTCCATTTCTGCTGGTTCTTGGGGGAAAAAGGGGGGGGAAAAAAAAAGCTATGATTCAGCTCTCCACTGATCAGATCTCCTGAAAGTGTCTCAGTGCCTAATGAAATAAATACATTTTTGGCTTTTTGGGCTACTAAAGAAATGTCCTTAAAGAAAATCTGTCCCAAGACGTATCGAGGAAAATGTTTATTAAGATCCTCGCTTGCTGCTGTCTGCTTGTAAATTAATTCTCTATCAACCTTATTTGTTCATCCGTTGAGAAACAACTTTTCTAGTTTCACCAATGACTTCTTGTAAAGTGCTTTCTCAAGAGTACCTTTCCAGGGAGGAGATTTACTGCCCTTCTGTTGAGGGTGCTTGTTAGCTTAGCCAAGGAGACACAAATCAGGTTAATCTGGCACGAACTTCCTGGCAACACCTCGCAGAATTTTGCCTTGCCAGCCTTCCTTTTCAACTGTTTGGGACTCTGAACCTTTGTCTACAGAAATCAAAGCTGCCTTTCCTACTGTTTGAATAAGTCCATGAATCAAATCTTCCTTCTGACAGCAGCCTCTGAAGTGTCAAACAATTCACCATGTTCAAGTCTTTCCCAGATTTCTACTCTGTGTATTGCCACCTCCCACCCCAGCCTTTTTTTCCCCCTAAAGATGGGGCAGACACTCCACTCAACCAGTCAGAGGTTAAGGAGAATATGAAATAACACTTGAATTTGAAAAAAGTTGTATTTGAAGGGAAACTTTCTTTAGTTGCATGAAACCCAACTTTATTCACAAAACTGAAGAGTTTAAAGACTTAATGGAGACATTTCCTCTGAAGCATCAATCCCCTTGTCCCTGCTCAGTGCACAGAATAAACTGGGCAAACACCTCTGCTGTGGCTGAGGTGGTACAGCAGAGGCTACAGCCAAGTCAGCCCCAAACTTGGCTGAGATGAAGACAACATCTAGTATTGCCTGCTCACAGCACTCTGAGCAAAGGACAGACAGGAGATATCACTGGAGTGCAAACAGTAATCACGAAGGTGGCTTCAGGGCACACGAGCTGTATACGCACGCACACAGCTATTTAAGTGCTTTGTAAAATGTCTCACCTCCTGAACCACTCTGAACCAGGCACGGAGATTCTGCAAGCCAAGCAATTGTAGGGGAGGGAGATCCAGCAAAGACTGGCACTTTTATATAGGCAATAAATCCTACTTCATGAAGAAACACGTTGAGGTAAAATTGCCAGTGGCTGTTTTAATAAGTATTTATGATACATAAAGGGATTTGATTCATAAACGCAGTAATTATGTCTTTACTACAAAGCAGTACAAATATAAAGCCTCCTACCTACTACACTGAAACTGTAATTGCGTCTCATTAAAGAATATAAGCAAATCAAAATTAAAAACTTGAGCGGGGGGGGAAGCTACCCAAAGTCTTGGTGGTTAGACATTATGGGCTTTCTGTTGTGCCATTCAATCAGCCTAAATACCTCATAAAATGGGGTGAAGCCCTGAACAACTGGGTGGTGTTTGGACAGCCCAGAAGATGGTTTTGCTCACCTAGGCAGCAAGTTTCCAAGGAGATCTGTCCATATAAAAGGCAAAACAGAAACCTTGGGTTTAATCTCAGACAAGTGGGACTTCCACCAGAACCTTCCATGTGGCTGCAATTGCACCATGCCAGTCATGGCAGAGCCACAAAGGAAGATTAAACCCTTCCTGATCCAAACATGGCTGAGGGATAGGCTGAAATAAGCATTTCAAATACTATTTAAGTGCACACATCTGAAGACAGAGTCTTTTGTGCTGTGGCAACAGAGAGGTGTAACATCACTGTATTCCCCTACTGCAGGCACCAGGTGGGTAAAGGGTGAATTAGTGCCACATTGACTTAATAACATCCCTGAGGTTCAGGCACTGGTCACAGAGGTGCCAGAGCCCAGCGATGGTTTTGTCCTCCAGGGTGACCTCATTCCACATGGCCTTTGCCAGGCTCCTATTGCTCCTTACTAGGTCTTCTCTCAGCATCTCTGGAGTTTCAGCCTTTTACCCTCTGCTCCATGCATCAACGTGGTTTTGGGGTGGGGCGTTCTCCCTCCTCCAACCCACACCTCATTCCTGGGCAGTTTGGGTCCCTGAAGGCACCAGGCTCTCCTCACCACGAGTTTCTTGTGGTCCAGTACAGCTTTTATTGCCCCAAGTCACTTCAGGCCCAACATCTGCCCACCTCAGTGGCCAGCCCTGCTGTGAGAGCACCTCCACAGCATGGCTGGAGTAGCGTCGCAGTTATCAATGCAACTTTCCTACCAAATGTTCTTTGGTCTAATCGCTTTCTTAAACTACACAAACACAATCTCTGCACCACGATCAATTATTTAACAGAAAATGATGCATTGAGTTAGAAACCAAATACCATTTAATATGCTTCAGGAATTCTAATTGAGAGATTTCACTGTACTGCTAATGAAAACTTTAACTTTGCGGTGTTTTCAAATCTTCCTTGAATATAGATAAGCCAATATCTATATACATTCTTTTAATGTCCAGAATTATTTTGCCATTTTAATGTAATCAGTCTTTCTATTTTGAAGAGGATGCCCTTGTAGGTTATTTGTTTTCCTTCTGTTTTGCAAATTGTTCCCTTTTCAGGATTGTTTGTTTAGTGTCAAGAGGTTATTAAACAAACCAAGCACAGTCCTTAAAC
Source organism: Corvus kubaryi (assembly GCF_017639235.1). NCBI lineage: Eukaryota > Metazoa > Chordata > Aves > Passeriformes > Corvidae > Corvus > Corvus kubaryi. The sequence continues at coordinate 8,742,780 of NW_024581135.1, forward strand.
TAATCAGCTAGAAGTGACAATAGAGATCAGGAATAATTCAATATTAAAGAGGTTACTTTTAAAATTGATCTGAAAATGTAACGCATTGGGGGGAAGGGGAAGCACATGCACATCTCTTATTAAAGTTGAAAAGATGAGCTGGAGGGACCAGATGCCTTAAAAGCACGAGCCAGGAGCCCCCATTGATGCAAAGAGTTGAGCCCCAACATACTCCAGCCAATTTCCACATGTTCTCCCCACTAGAGTGCTCAAGTGAAAATCCCACGGGCCTTGCAAGCAGGTGAGGGCTGCTTCTCCACTGACCTTTGCTATCAGTCTTTACCAGTCTTTGGGATCTTTTTCTAAGTACTTCACATGCTACCACCACTTAGGGGGGACCCTGGCCCTTGAGCTCAACACTGCAACTGGTCTTTCTATGTGGTCTGTAAGTCTGGGTCTCTCCAACAGACAGTTCATTAGTTAATTAACACAAATCACTGTGGATCTCTGCCTATGCAACTTTTGGCACTTTTTTCAGTGTCTCCTCTGAAGTTTGTTCAGCACGCTGCCTTGAGCAGGGTGGTATTCCCCCTGGTTTACACACTTTCTCCTCTCTCCTTCCACTGTCCCACAGCTGGTCAAAACACAAAAAGGGAACAAGAAGAAAACCATCCATTAAGGGACTTTCTGAAGGAGTTTCAGTCTGAGTCATTTTGGCTGGGTGCTAATTCTTATGTAGTAAGGACCATACCTCTGCCAAGGACTCAGCGAACTCCTGGCACTGTAAGTAGTATTTTCCATCCCAAGGGCTTTACATCCTTTCCACAGACTTCTGCCAGTGGAAGGCAGTGCAGGAATGAGATCTGTGCTGACCAAGTGTCCTCTTGCAGAAGCAGCTCCTCTAGGACCAGCAGCAGGTCACTGTGGCTGCCAACCTGCCCTGCAAAGCACCTGGAGATCAACCTCAGCAAACCACAGGCACCGCTGGGTTTGTCAGCAGTTACAGGCAGAGCCAGGCTGTTGCTGAGCACTTTCAACTCACCTGGCAGGTAGGTCATCCTGGACATTTCCCGAAGGGACAGCCCTGTGGTGTCCTTTGGTGCCTCATCACAATGTCACCGCCCTCGCGGTTCCAAAGGAGTGCTCCTTATCCTGGCTGTATCCACACGTGCAGAGCACGGCCTCTCCTTGTGCAAGAGGACACAGCAGGCAGTTTGTGAAGTACACCTGCCCAACACTGCTCACCCCACGAGCCCTCATGCCCACCAGCCAGCTATGAACAACCCTCATGTTGCCCGGTGTTTAACCAGTCCAGCACTCCTGATCGAAGCAGAGCAGAAAGCTCTGGTGTCCCTGGTTTCAAACACAACTGACATGTTGAATTAACATAAAATCACCCTTTCATCATAATTTTGGGCAAAAGATCCTCCAGCCAGGCTATTTATACCGAAGACACACAGCACAGAACATGGCGTGAGTCCTCTGGTGCCACTTGCTCGCGGTGCTAATTGTTTGGGAAGTGTCACCAGGATCATCGCTCTGCTCATGTTGTGACTGACTTTGGGAAAATTAATTTAAAGGGAGCAGCTGGTAACAGTCCTGATCTTTCAGAGGCAGCAGCACTGTGCCTTACAGTGTGTTTCTGTCTTGCATAAGGATGCAACAAGCAGTGGCAGAGTCCCCATGCATGGGACAGACTTCTTGTGTCTTTAAAAAAGAGCAAACACCTACATTTCACCTCTATAGTGCAGGAGATGTCTAGAAATCCCTCTCTGCACTCTCCATGTGCCCATCAGCAAGGGGCACAGCAAATAGCTTCCAGCAAAGCTGCTGCTGTGGAAACTGCTGGCTGGGCACTTTCACGATGCTGTAAGTTGGCTTTGGGGGTTTTTGAATATTTTTCTTCTTCTTGATGTCACTTGAAATCAGATTTAAGCCGAACTGAAAAAAATAAGCCATTCATAGGAGTAGATTTTGTAAATTTACTGGTCTCATTGAACTTAAAACTTCCCTGTTTATTTAAAGCAGCTGAGGGGAAGGAAGGAAGAGTGGAAGGGCAAAATCAGACAACAAAGCTTCTGTTGTAAGCCTGGGTAGGGAGAGCTGCTGTCTATCACAGACAGGGACTCTTAAAAGCAGAAATTATATAACCACTGAGGCAACCAAAAACCAAGTGCTACTTTCCCTTTTTAAGATATTCGGGGTACAGTTGTCTTCAAAATAGGGAAATAATATATGCATTAAGAAAAACCTGCAAACCCAAGTGAGGAATAGGACACTGAAAAGAGGACAAACACCACAATCTAAGTCACTTTCTTTGTTACAAACCCAGGATAAACAAAGCTGTTTAATAAATATTGATATTGTTTGTACATCCTGCCTTTGGAAATGAATAGCAAAGTGATGCTCTAGTCCCTTTCCCCCTCTGAAGAGACACTAAGCTCAACACTGTGCATCTATATGCACCCCAAATTGTTTTTTGAAGAAAGCTGGAAAACAAGTTCACAGCAATGTTAAAATATCCACAACAGCTTTCGCAAGTGTTTAGCTGACACCACCCTTTACTCATCTGTCTGTTTAATGCCTAGGAAAATTAGGCTTTCCCAGCATGGAATAATCATGGCAATGATTATGCTGGGACCAAGTGTTTTAGGACCAAGGAGTTATTGCAAGGTGGCTCTGAGGGTTCCCTTGGATAATCCCCTTGGGCAGGACAGGGTGCACTGCTGTATCTCTAAAGGCTCCTTGGCAGACCTGAAGCAGGTTCACTTTCTATCTCAAACTGGTCTTTGTTTTCCTTGGGACAACTCTAACAAAGCCTTCCAAGCTGGGTCTTGGCTTCATGTTTCACTCTACTACCACAGACCTGATATCCCTTTCCCTCCCATGTCTCCCACCTCTGTCCTATGTAAAAGCTCATCCATTGCTACAGACTCAGCTTCCCTTCAAACTGCTGTTTCCCAAAAAAGCTCTGTGCCCAACAGCCAGCCCCCCACACTGTCTCTAAAAAGGGACACAGTGACATTCCCACAGCAGTGTTTGGTCTTGCTCGTTCCTGCTGAAGCTTTTTAAACATGTGTCAATGTGTTCTGTAAATATTGAAGCAAAGCTCCAAGGCAGGGAGGCACATCCCCTGCAGTCACAGGGCTGCAGTGCAGTGAGCTCACCAGACCACCCCACCTGGCATCCTAACGGTGTCCCTTAATTCACAACATCCCCAAGAACACACAGAAACCACCATGGTGGTGGCAAAGGCACAGTTAAACCACCTCCAGGCTCCTCTCCTGCTACCGACAGGAGCCATCAAGCCTGTCCTAACTCTGGCCGGCATCTCCAGCACCGCCATCGGGAAGAGAGGCTTCTTCCCCTCCTGTCTCCGCAGGCAAGGACGATGCTCCCCCAGCACCAAGGGTACTGCTGCCACATCAGGCAGCTGACTGCTGGACAGATCCCACATTTTCCCCATCCCACCTTCTGCAGAGTCCCTGCAGCAGAAGCCTGCAGAACAAGAGGCCAGGTGACATCAGGGGGTGCCTCTTGTTTTGCAGGTTTGTATTGCAGAGGCTCTGCAGAAGACTGGATGAGGAAAACACAATGATCCTACAGAGGAAATGCTCATTTCTTCAAGGATGTAGAAATAATGAGCATAACCCTGCCAAAGCCTATTGTTCCAAAGAGTGCTGGAGCACTGGACTCTGCGAGGTCCCAGCAGGTCAGCACCAGTGCAGCACCCCAGCAGTGCACAGGGGATGGGCACCAACAGGGCTGGTTTCCTGTTCTCTGCTGGAGCAAAAGGCCAGGTTTCAGTATGTTTGGAGCAGGCTGCCAGCACTTCCACAAGATGTTTAGCCATTTTGAGTCTTACCAGTCCTACAGCTTTGAGTCTTACAGCTTACAGTGCTGTAGGTGAACTTTTCTTTCCTTGTTTTTGGCTTGAAATTGAATTCCAGACCCTTATGCATATTCTCATCAGATACTCTCCTTGGAAATGCCCAAGGAGTTCCCTGTGATTAAGCTGGAGCAATTTAACAGCTTTGATAGGCTGGGCAGGAGGGCAGCTTCCCCTTCAGCTGGAAGGTTCCTCTTCACACCTGATGGGTGGTAACCATGTACAAATCCTGTCATTGCTGTAACAATTCAAAGTCTGGCTCCAACGGGCTCTGGTGGCTCAGACCTTGAGGGATCCACCTTCCTGGAGGTTCAAGCTAACACATTTGCCTTCTCTATTCGATAGCCCCACCCATGAGGGGAGAACTCCCAGCTGATGGGACAGTTGCTTTCTAGACCACCCTGGTTCAGTCATTTGCAATCACAGAGCCAAGCCCTGACCTCCATCGGCAGTTGCACCTTGACCATCAGCTCCAGCATCCTTGCCATGACAGTGACAGCAGCTTCATATTTCAGGATTTGTCTGGCTGCTCTTTGCCAAGTGCCAACCCTCATCAGGAGAAGAACGTGGCTGGTGAGCGAAGGTGCTCCGGACCACAGCCCCACCTGCCCTCTGTCACCCTGCACTGATGTAGGGAGAGCAAGGAGTGAGTTACACACGCCAGGACAGGGAAGGAGAGTGGAAAGCATCAGCTTGAAACTCTCTGACATCCTTGCACAAGCACAATACACTTCTGGACCCACAGCCAACGCACTCTCGATGCTCACTGTGCAAACAACAGTGCTGGAAAGTACATGCCCCAGCTGTTTGTTTTCTCTGCTAGTCAGATGATGACATGATCCACTAAAAACTATCTTTTAAATGTGCACGTCTCATTTAAACTACCTGGGGGTGTTTAATTATGGCTTAGCTCTAGCACACACTGCTGCTGCTGCATCTTATTTTATATAAGTGCCTGGGTGAACCCCCAGGCTCTGTGCCCTCTCCTGCACTACACCACTGGGATTACATAGGGATGTACATAACGGATATTTACAGTGCCCTCTGCCTTCCCCTGCTCTCCCTAGAATAATGCAGCGCTGAGCATCATTTATCCTGTATATTTTTTATCATCACCTTATCAGCTTCTCTGGTGGTGGAGAGGTAATTTGCATTTAGCAGCTTCCCTTGAAGAGAAAGCAAAAATTAACATTCAGATGTAGGTAGAACAAGAAGTGGAAGATAATATAACACTCTTTGCTCTCACACTGACCATGCATCATCCCTCCCCAAGTTTTTGTCCACTAAGCTTTGGGAGAGGCAGTGTGAAGGTTTCCTCTGAAACAGCAGCTGGGGGCAAAACCATCGAGCCCAGTCAGTGTGTAAACAAACCACTACACGAGCAAGCCTGGTGGGTGTCTGCATCAGCAGGTAATGCTTGATGCACTCTTCTTCACCATCCCCTTACGTGTTCATCAGTGTTCCTTACACACAGAGCATTATTTGCATTGCACTCTGACTTTTTGCAGGTGACAGACCCTCACAGCTCTAATCTCTGCAGATCACACTGGTTTGCCTCAATCTTGATGTGCTTTTTACCTCTCTAATTTTGGGGTGAGATCAAGGACGAAATTACACCTGAGAGATACCCTTCATGGAGGGTAAGTGCTGAATAGAGGGGTGGGGGTTTTCTGGTTTAGTTTAGTTGGCTAAAAACCTACCAGGAATATTTTTTAAAGGCTTTACCCTGAGGATTGCTATTAGCAGAAGTTTCCTCATTCTGCACCAAAATTTGAGAATCAGAAGGCTAAAAGAACCATGTCAAATCATTCCCTTTTTTCTCCCTCCTTGCTCCACGCAATGTGGAATGGGCTAATGCTGATTTGCATTAAAATCATTTTAATCAGCAGACCACACAGACCCCTTTTGAAGAAGGTGGGAGTTCTGCCAAGGTTTCACCCTCTCTGAAGCACAGCCTCACTTCCTCACCCTCCGGCTGCATGGACTCCCACTGCCTGCACAGGCTAAAATAAAACTATCCCGTGGAGATCCCACACCTGTGGCTTCTCCCAGGTGGCACAGACTGCACCAAAACATGCAAATTTGCAGTGTGGTTATTTGATGCTGAGACACTCTCCCTTCTCTATTCCAGACACGTGTTTTTCAGAGGCACTCTAGTACTTGCAAAGGCAGGGCTTGGCCACCTGCACCAAAGCATGGACTGCCCCAAACACAAAGCAAAGTGACCTGTATTGCTCTCTGGGTCCATGCTTAGAGATTTCCTTTTCTCCATAGGAGCTGAAAGGAGAGAGCATGAGAAAGCTGGGAAAGCCCAGAGGTAGCAGCCGTGTTCCACTGCACTGAAGGACAGTCACAGCTGAGGAAGTGATGGGATGGCACTTCAGATAGAGAGGAAGAGGAACTGCTGTGCACAGCAGAGATCAGTCATCACTGCAGGACGGTGGTGTGGACACCAACCTTGCACGTGGTTTGGGAAGCAGATGAACTCGTGGAGGAAACAATACAAAGTCACCACATCAGGCTCAGAAGGTCCGAGCCAGGTCCCAGAAAGCTGAGACGAAGGAGCACTGGAAATGTGACAGTCAGCTTGTGGGCAGGGTGATGGCAGCTCCAGCCATGTTTTCACAGACACCAGAGCACAGAGGATGAAGTGTGCACTGGTGAGCTGAGATGAGTAATCCCACCAAATTTTTGTAATTTGTCTTCCTAGAGACACATATGGGTCATGGTCTATTTCAGTTATACAGGTGGAAAGTCACAGACTCACAGAATCACAGGACAGTTAAGGTTGGAAGGGACCACTAGAGGTTATCTAGTCCAACCTCTCTGCTCAAGCAGGGTCCCCTAAAAAACCCAGGATTGTGTTCCAGCAGCTTTTGAATAAAACCCAGATAACTCCGTGAGTTACAAATAGCTCTACAGCCCTGCATGCTGCTATCACCAAAATAAATGCAGTCCCTGTGAGCCAAGAACAAGGCTGGACAGCACCCCAGAGAGAGGCTTCCAGGAGAGGCTGGAGGAGGAACCTTAAAGCAGGAATGGCTGGAGACTGCCTTTACACCTGTACTCTGCTGGCATCTTGCAAGTCCATCAGCCTTGAAGAATCCTCCAAGCTACACTGCTAATGCCAGATTTTAATCAGTGTTACTATTGGGCTGCACAGATGAGCTGCCCACAGGTCAGTCCAGCCTGCTGTTGGTGACTGCAAGTGACACCAGACCCGAGGTGTGCAAAAGCAGGAAAATCTGCCACACTATTTCCCTGTGCCAAGCCTAACTCCATCTCTCTGTTGATCACTTTATTGACACAACTGGGAAGTCCACAAATCCAATCAAACAGCAAGGAAGAGCCAAATATTACAAAACTACCAGATGAGTAACAGAGAAGAGGAAAAATAAACTTTTTTTTTTTTTTAATTTAAGCCCAGAATCAATCTGGGAGGGATATGTAATAAATATATTAAGCAGATGTATGTATAGTTCTGCAGTACCTCCAACAGCTTTATCTGACATCAATTTCTAATGCAATTGAATCTGATTTCACTTCCCAATGATCTCATCTCAGTCACTGTCACACGTCCCACCGCTGCCCCACCGTGTGATGCCGGCTCAGCCGAGCGCCAAGGCAGCAGTGGCTGAAGCACTACATCCTCCTCTGATGGACTCAGCTCTTCCAGGCATTGGGATCTGCCCTGCTCGGCTGCGAGAGACGCGGGGCCTGGCGGCAGCTGATAAATCACAGGAGTCACTGTTTGTGACTCTTAATGAAGTGTGAGTCAGCACCGCCCCTGTAAACCCTGTCCTGCAGAGCCTTAAATACAGCACCTCTGGCCCGGGATGGAAACAAGAGTAGTCAGACCCTTGTGAATCAAGTCAAAGCAAACTGAAGATGAGACTTGAAAAGCGTGAATGTTTTTACAGTGGGGTTTCTTTTTTCTTTTGAAAAAATATCATTTTTCCATTCGATGATCTGAACCGATAGGAGGGAAAAACAAAAAAATCCACAAGCAGCATACACAGACTATGCCATCCCCTTTCCTTTTACATCTCAAAGATTTCTTTCAATGAACACTGTGTTTTCCACATGTAGAATTGACACATCAAATCTGGAAGTGCATTAGGACTTGAAGAGGAGACCTCAGAAAGCCCCCACAAAACCAGAGATGCTGGACAAAGGGGCTACAGGAACAGGAAAATTAAACAGCAGGGACACAGGGATACATAACATTGAGACAAACCTCTGCATCGCTCACACAGCTACCAACGGCGAGTTACATAGGAAAATACTTTGGGTTATGCTGGTTGTTTTCTAACAGACAGTCTGCAGATTACACAGATTAAAAAAAAACAGTAAAAAATTCAGAAGCATTCTGACTTGGTGTGGGACACTATGGTGAAAACACTGCGCGTTCAGTCCCGCTTGGGGTGAATGGAGCTGTGTGCTGGTGCATCAGGTACATACGGACAGCACTCCTGGAGCTCAGAGGTGTTTAAGTTTCTCTTATTCATGACTTCAAAGGGACCTGAGTGTTAGATGCCTGCTGATCAGCAGGTCCATATTTCCATCTTCTTACCATAGATGCAAAAATAATGTGCTCAGACAGATGCCAAAATAATATGCTCAGATTTGTAGAGGTTATGCCAAAAGAGCACCCAGTGTGGTGAGAACACGTTTGCATGGTCATTCAGTAGAACTTGGGGGGGGGCCTGGGCATCATGAGCTCTGGCAGTCTGGAGCTATGACAACAGGGAACTCACTCCCTGCAAGAGTACTTCCACCAGCATCACCTTGCCCACACACCATCACCCCATGTACATCCACCTGCCTTTCCAAAATGGACCTAACAGAGATGTAGTCTCTCTGGTGTGCAGAAAGAGCATTGCTGGCTGCACAGAAACACACCAAACTTCATTTTTCGAGGGCTCTATTACAGGCAGGCAGATGGGTGTATATATCTCTGCAGATCCACGGAGAAAGGAAAGGTGATGGAAAATCAATAGTGCATATGGTCTGAGGAGTCACCTGGCTCAGCTCCCTGTCCCAACACAGCTGTGTTACAGCCAGATCTGATGGATATCTAGTGCACTCTTAGAGTCCTTCTGTGCCAGAGACCCAGCATTCCCAGGCAACCTGCTCCCACACCTCACCATCCAAAAATTTCCCTTTCTCTTTAACCTTGCTACTGCACCTCAAGGCCCTCACTCTTTCCTACCCAAAATTATCTCAGTAACACATTTCCCTTCCTCTCTTGTCCTTAAGGACCATCCTTCTTGACTTTCCAGCACATGTTCTGCCACGCACTGCCTCCAGGTAGAGGTAACTTGCATCTCTGTAATTCTCTCCTGGTATTTTTACATCTATTTCCTCTGTTTTGTCAAGGCCACTTTAAGGTTAATCCTTTTCTCTGCTTTTATGCAATCTGCAGATTTAACAGACAGGTCTTCTACTTAATGAGTCCCAGCACTAACGATGGCACTGACCAGAGCAGAGCACAGGACACACTGGCCCTGTCCCACACAAGACTGTTCTTCCTGGCAAGGTACCATCCATAACTGGTCTCGTGGTACAATACCCAGCAGGCTTCGAATTCACTGTATTCATCCAAATCATATCATCAATATTTAGAATATTTCCACAGTTGTTTTGAATGTAATTTGCTACAATTGCAGATAATTTTCTTATTTATCAGGAATAAAAGAGAGAAAGGAAGAAGACATTCACATCTGTTAAATTCACGGTTTTCTCTGCATTACCTGATGCCAACTCTGATGCCTGCCTAAGGAATTGCCACCCACAGAGAAGCCTACAGGGAAACACATGGCAAATCACTGTGCCACTCTGCCCCTAGAAGACTTGTCCTTGTATTTGTGCCTTGCAGAAAGGTCTGAGAACAGAAATGGACCTCATTTTGCAGACAGAGGCAATTGCTCAATCCTACCCCAAAATCATCTTACTCCTCTCACTTCACTCCGACCACCAGTTTGTAAGAGCTAAGACAAATTTTTAAAAAGTCAGCTCTGCTATTGTCCATACTTCCATTTGACAGCACAATTAATGGATTTTTTAGGCCAGAGGGGACTGTTATGTTCACCTCATTTGACCTTCTTAAGCAATTCAGGCTCCCGTGTTTCACTCGGAGATTTCCAGAAGTGAACCCAGTGATAAATACATACAGATACCTCAAAAAATCCCTGCCTACCTGACAAGTTTGCTTTCCTATTGCTTGGAGTAAGTGGTTTGAGAAATCTAGTATGAAGAGCAAGCTCCATTTTTCAATTTAAAGTCTGCTGAAATACCGAGGTTTCTGGTGGCTACAAGCTGGCATAAATTGATTCCCCAAGCATCTTTCTTCCGTGAAACAAACTGCTTCCCATTTAAGACCCATCTAGAAAGCAAAGCTTGGCAGTCCTATTAGTCCACTAATAGAAAAGAAAAAGAACAGCTTGTGGCTAGGTAGGTAGTTAGTGCACTAACTCAGTACAAAATTAGCTTGGACAAGCTATCAAGAATTCTGCTTTACCGTCATGCCTGAAATCAAACATGCTATCTTTGAAATCAGAGATAGTATCTTGTACACTGTTCATCTTCCAGTCTCTAAAGCTGTCATACAGCCTCTGCATACCTGGGCACCAAATGCACCTAAAATTGCTTCAGTTTTACCTTGCTTGCCTCACTTTTTTTTTCCCTTTGGAAGGATGGCAGTGGGAACAGGAAGAGCAAATCTGATTTGCAGTTATCAGAAAACACCAACCACAAATTAATTCAACAACTGTGTATTTGATTTGTGCTGTTCTGAACTAAAAGCACATCGCTACCATGCTCTGCTCCAGAGGCTGTATGTATCAATACAGAGGTTTATTGATTATGCCAAGACCAAATCAAATACCTTCCTGAGAACTGAGAACAGCAACAAAAAAAATCACCACCACAAAACCCAAACCCAAGATTAAACCTAGCCTTGTTCCTGCTTCACCAAAGCCACTGAGCACCTACCCATCCGCTTTGATGGGGATCAGACCAATCCCATACAGAACATCCACTCTACAAGCCACATGCCTTTTCTAGAGCCCTTCCACATTGAGAGCAGAGCTGCCACAGACCTGGGGAGGCAAAGGAGTCCAAATGTAAGAAAATACAGCTACAAAGTGTCATGTAGGCAGCTCTCTCAATTAATTCCGAGACTAAGAGCCAATCATTCCTTACAATGTCCTCCTGATTTTGCTGCTTTAGGTAAGGATGCTGCAAAATATTTGGGCAGAACTTATTCTGATGCTACAAAAGGCAGTTTTAGGCAGAGAGTCACCTCAGGGTTCAGTGGTCAAGGACTCTTCTTCTGCCCTAGGATGCCAAAACAATGTTCCCCTGGAAGAGAGAAAGTGTTCCATCTCTCAGAAGCCTTCCTGTCCTGTCTCCCTTCTCCTAGCTTTGAACAAACCTTGAGGAAAGATTGTTTAGATTGCCCCATCAGATGCAAATTAAAGCTAAGGCAGCTTTAAAGAACTGCCTGGTTTTGATCCAAATACATATTTCCTTTACAATCTGTTTCTATTTGCATCAGTTTCAGCCTTTTTTTAGGATCAGCTGGAACATCTTTCTTTTTTTTTTCACTGTAATTCTGGAAGCAATATAAAGTGCAAATAGCCCTTGAGACACAGCCTATGCTCAGCAGAGACACATTTCTGTGTGGTCTTCCTACCCCCACCCCCCCACCGACAGCCAAGTTTTTGGAAGAACCTGGTGGAGCGCTGTGACTCACCCAGCCTGTAACAGTTTAACTGGGATCGCAGCAGGGCTCTTACTATGCACAGCAGTATCTTTTGGAGGCTTCACAGGGTACGCCGTCAATATGTAATAACACTGCATCGTGAATTATGGAGTTGCTGGAATCAATGGGATTTTGCATATTAATTGCAAACACACCCAAAAAGACAAAGGAATTTATTGGCTTAATTAGTTTTTCAGCTCTAATAGCATTCAGGCTTCATTCTCACACAAATTGATAAATAGCAGCAGTGTTACTCCTCAAGGATGCTTTGCCTTTTGAGAGGGGAGGCTGAAAGTTTACGATCTGAGCTCTCTCTCAGCTGCGGTGATGCACGCAGCAGGGGTTTGGAGGAGTTGAGTTTCAAAGGTATTTGACACCTCTCTTTCCTAAGCAGGTTGCTAGATGTCGGCAAAAGGAGCTGCCCTGCCCTCTCGGGGTGTTTTTTCTGAAAGACATTTACACAGTGACACTGACGGGGCAGGACAAAGAAATGGACCTGAACCATTTCCACCTTTAGAGTACAAAAACTGAGATTCATCATCTTACATCCCCAAACACTACTTAACCAGTTGCCACACTGGCAATCCGAGGGAAGATACATGTAATGTACTTACGGATTGATTCTGACTCCAGTGTGAAAAAAACTAGGTGTGAAAAGAAATTAGATAGGTGTACCTGGAAGCAAACTTTGGCCCTTAGGCTCCCAGCTCCCAAGAAGCACAGCTCTGTGAAAAATAAGGTGCTAGAAGAATGGGAAGCAAATGTCAAGAATTCAACTGTATACCAAAACAAAACAGAGAGATCCACCTGGATCTGATCTCCATCACCCCCTGCATTCACATGCTGCAGCACAGCATGACTGACACGAAGCTTCAGGAACAGCATTACAATAATGAGGGAAGAGCAAGACACCACCTGAAAAGCAGCTTCCTCCCTAAGGACTTGAAACATTTTCTGCATTATCATACCACCGAAATTGCACCTTAAAGCTAAGATCCGACAAAGAATCATTGTTCATAAAGCCTGTGCTCACATCTTCAAACAAGTTATTCTCCTGGGCATTCCTCCCCGCCCCCCGCCCCATTCTCAGCAGCAGGTCTCTCCTCTTTGGGATGGGGATCACATCACAACACTTAAGTGATAAGCAATTTGTTGACAAAGAGAAATGTCACCAAGAAAACATTTCAGTTGCATTCAAGACTGGGGCTGGATAGTTTTTTTGTTTGTTTTTCTAGACAAGATCTGGCAGCTGCAAGCAAAACGAAGAGCCAGGATCATGTGAGTGTGCCCTCGCTGGGAGGCGCGCAGTCAAAGGCTGCAGGCAAGCCATGCTCTCTGTGTCACCATGCCCACCGAGCACTGGAGGAAATAATCCTGCATTAATAGGGAGCAGATCATAGAGATCAAGCAGGCCTTTTCTGTTTCTACCCTAGTTCGTGCCAAAAGAAACAAAACAGGAGCAAATGCACAGAGAGAGGGATATGCCATCAGCCCCGTGAAGAAAATCTACTCCCATTTATTAGGATATAGAGAGACCTGTGCCACACAGCTGAATGGTTAATTCAGGCTATTTTATAATTGGAAGCACCCAATTTGTGGGCATTTGTGGCTTTTTCTGCGAGGAAACAGGATTATCACTCACAGCTCCCTCTGAATTACACTATGCAAAAGCTTGAGAGATCCTGCTGAGCACTCTCTGGAAGGGGCCAGGACACAACAGTGGCTTGGCACCCTTCAGGTTGTCACCTGAAACCACCAGCCTTCAGGGCTTCAGCCTGAAATACAGGGGGAAGAAGGGGAATTCCAATGTATGTTCAAGCCTAGGACATCAAGTCATGCCCCAGCCTCAGCCTCTCACCCACCCAGAAGGAAATGCCCCTGTCTCCCTGGCTGATCCAGGGAACAAGCCTTGCCCTTTACTGGCCTCTTTGTAACTTACCATCGAGGCAATTAACAAACTGGTCCTAAATAGAGAGGAATCAGGAGCTCAGCCCCAATAATCTTTCATGTCCCTGCTGCAATGCCCCCACAACCTTCAAAAGTGAAGCTCATTCAAGGGCAAGTGGGCTCAAGAAATAGTGAAGCATTTCCTCCACTGCTGCTGTGGGACCTGCTCTGTGACCAAAGAATTCACTTCTGAATTGGCACGGGCTTGGTCTAGAGAAATGAGTCTCCATTTGTGTGTTACCTTCAGTTTATAAACAAGCTGAACCTCTTTCTGCCATTAAGTGTGAAACCAGCCAAGAGCAGGCTCTCACCCAAAACTGACAGGGTGTGCACACAGTAACAGTTTACCTCTCTTGTCTGTAATTAATCTTCCAAGTCTCTGCATCATGTAGGCTTTCACAGTAAAAAAGACCAAACTTCTTGCAGTCTCAAAGTCAGTGAAGATTCAGTTAGTCTTTATTTTATTCTGACAGGCTCCTTTATCCCAGAGACAATACTAAGACACATGATTTTACCAGGATTTTTTTCCCAGAGTTCAGTCCAATCACAAAAAGGAAAAAAATTAGCATGTTACCAAAAAAAAAAAAAAAAAAAAGTATTTAACACAGATTTGAAATAAATCTATATGCCATTTTGCCTCTATTGTCACAGACCCCTTAATATAATTAGTTTGTGGCATAAACAGAAAAAGAACATATGAGCATCCACCAAAACCCATCCTCCCTACTTCTTGAGTTCACAAATTAAACCTGTCCAGGCACTGTGAGCCACTGGAGGAGCCAAGCAAAGAGATAAACAAGCATTAAATCACCAAGAAAAATACCCAAAGTGAGTTTCAAAAGCAGCAAGACGAAGATCAATGCGTGGTTCAAAGCATGTGTGTAAAGACACAAGGCACAAAAAGCAACACTTTGCTTTTCTTACAGCAAAAGGGAAAGATGAGAACCCACCACAGGACTGTTCTTGCTGCTGCAAGACAGGGAGACCCACTGACCCAAGCATTGCTCCACAGGGGAATGAGCATCAAGGAGGAAATCTGCAAGCTGAGATCCTGGAAAACACAGAGGCACCAGACTTGGCACAGGACACCCGACACCAACTGCTCTCGCAGCATGGATTCCTCAACTCTGTACCCTGCCTGGAGAAAACTCAGCACCAGCAGCTCACCCTCTTCACCACCTAAAGACAAAGCAGTATTTCTTCACCCACCTCCCTAGAGACTTGCCAGGAGTTCCCCAAACCAGTGAAGGTCAAGACAGAAGAAAAGTGCCCAGTCACAAATCCACTGGCTTGTGGGAGAGCGGAGTGACCTGAACACCTTCCTCCAGGGAACAACCACAGAGCAGGGGTGGCTGGCACCTCCCTCAGGGCTCTCTGCAGCATCCCCACTTCCCCTTTTTCATGATGTTTGTGTGCTTCAACATCTTCCTGCTTGCCTCTCTTCCAGGGATCCCTTCCATAGCCAGTACTGAGCAGGCACAGGATAAGGGTCAAGGTTTCACATTGGTAGCACAAAGATCAGGGATTTGCTGGTGCAGTATCTAAGTTACTTTGACAGCATGAACACCTGTCTTTTTTTTTAAATCTTAACTTTAGTATTATCATCTTAACTTAAGCACACAGCTGGGCTCAGAAACAGAAAGCACCTTTTGTCTAAAACTCCAATCTTCCACTCCTTTCAGGGGGCTTTCCCTACTCACATCACACCTGATAACCTCCAAATTCTTAAAAGCATTTGCTTAACTCATCAATAACACCTCTGAGGGGTCAGACCTCCAGAACAGACACTGGCTAATGGTTGTTTGAGATGCAGTATCATTTGGGAAAAGCAGTCCCAGAGAAAGCTGAAGGCAGCCCCTTGAGTACACTTGAATTCTCCTCTTCCCATCCAAAACAGGGGACCAGGGTATCCCCTTTACAAACAGCCCCTTCTCTTTGTGACATGAAACGTGCAGAACCCGCAGACCATTCCTAAGGGCAGGAAGACTCAGCTGAAGCCCAGAAGACTACAAGGCCACCTCAGGGTGCTTGCTGGACTGTGTGTGACCCTGCTCTCACCCACAGCCACTGGCAGCACAGGGACCACCATCCCCATCCGCAGTGCTGCCTCTGCTTTTCTGGATAACTGCACCACTGAGCACTCAAGTTTTTCACCTCCCAATTGCTTTTCCCTGTGTTATGTCAGAAAAAAACACAACCTACACCCTGAGCTACCACCAAGATGACTGGGACAGAGGAGCCTGTCCAGGCACCACTGCTGCAGATGCTGGGTGAGAGCCACAGAGCCCCCACAGAGGCAATTCAGAAGACCCTGCAATGGGGAGAGGAAACAAAAAAGCCTGTGAGCAGCTGAGGGAGACGTTCATTCTATCGATTGTGTAAACTGTCAGTGGAGTGGCAATGAGCAATTTTTTTTGTTTCTATCCTGGGGAATAATCCAGCCTGATAATTAGTACATAAGAGATAAGTGGAAAATGAGACATCTAGTGAGGGTGGTTCAAGCCTCCTCATGACATTGATAATGTGCAGATACATAGATCACTGTCGGGGCAAACTGCCACTGTGAGCCTGTGTCTTCCCATTGCCTCATCAATCCATCATCCGCTTAGCTACTGACACCTTGGCAGGCACACACCACCAGCCCTGCATTTGAATTGAGAGGAGCAAGCTCCACCAGGGAATACAGATTTAAAAATCTAAGATTCAAATTTGTTTAAGTATTGTGAACAGCAATTCCCTTGCAAGGCATCTTCATTGCCCTTTTGCCAAGGGGGAACAGTTGGGTCTTTGTTAGAAGTACAAATTGCTTCTTAATGCAAAGGATAAAGCAGAGCCCAGGCACCTCCTTAGAATTCCTCCTGGCTCCTGCTAATGCTGCTGCATGTCAATTTTAATTTTTTGAAATTTAAACCAAGGGCTTTGTGTCTAAGCTCCATTTCATTGAAGGAGGGGGGAGGAATAGTCAAAAAGGATTACGGATCTGGTGGGAATTGAGGATCCATAGCAATTATACTTCATTTGGATGGTCTCAGACACTGGTTTTAATCATATTCTAAATAGTACAAATCGACAAGACATAAGAGATTGATAAGTGTCTAACACATGTACCTGGTTATGAACTCTGCTTCCCTCAGCTGGGGGATGTTTGAGGACAGGATGGAGGAATTGCTTTCTCCCTTTGACCCTCCTTTTCCAGCCAAGGAGAAGACAATACCCACTGAGGACTAGGTAGGAGACAGGAGTGACTGTAAGAACTTGGTCATCATGGGGCTGCCCCAAAGTGGGGCTGGAACAAGTCCATCTGACTGTGGCTCCCTTTCCTCCTGCAACATCAGGGCAGGGGCAAAGCTCCAGCCTTGGCAGAGCTGTTTCAGACCAGCTTCTGTCTCTCTTATCTGTGAAACTGCACTAACACTGCAAAGGGCAGAGAACTGATAGGGAGGTAAGAAGTTCAGGAGGGAAAAATGAAATGACAAGACAGTAAAATGAAAGTAAGTGCTTTTGTAAATCAATTTAGCTCTTTTAGCTTCAGCAGAGCAGTCCCAGTCTACCCAGACTGAGGAGGTTACCTACTGGGGTGATGACAAAAAACGTACCTCCTCCACCAAAGGCTCAGAACCACATGCACTACTTACACACCTGTGCATTTTGAAAAGGCCAAGACTGGCTGGGATTTAGAGGACCATCAGGAGAAAACCCTTCTAAATGGTCTGAATCCATCAGTCTTGAGCAAGCTTTCTCACCCAGCCTGTCTCAGGCACTGTGCAGACCCACCTACAGTCAGGTGTGGTTTCCAACCCCTACACACACTGCAAGTGCAAAGGTTTAGACAAACTCTCTCTCCCCTGCTGCCTTCTTACATTTGTCAAGCATTTTTACAGAAACACAGCTTTCCATAATCACTGATTAAACTGCTTTTCCTGTACTTCACTAACCTCTGGATCAGGTTTTAAACCCAGTAAATCTGTTTAGGAGATCCACTGCACACCCCCACTTTCACCTCTTGATGACTGTGTGCCTTCTTTTCACAAAACTGCATAAAGGTGAAGCTTTTTTCCTCTCTTTCTACTTCTTCCCAGCCCCCTCGAACCATAATCAAGACCTAGGCAAGGTACCCCATCCTAACTTTAAGTATTGCTACAAACCTAAGGGACTGAAGTGACCCCCTCCTTTACTTCCCACCCTCCTGTGGCATCACCACAGTGCTCCTTCGTAGCACTGGAAGAGACAGAAAGCAAGAAGGCATTGTCTAAAAACATAATTTAATGTGGTATTTGGGTGACCGTGGTCAATGACCAAATTCTTTTGCAGACAGAAACAGGTTTGACGTTAATGACACCATCATTCACACGAGCATTGCATTGCACAGAAAGAAAAGTTTACATTTGACCCCATACAAAGCAGCAGAGGGAAAAACAGTTATGGTCCAGTCCCACTTCGTGAATAGTTGATCTGAAAATTCATCATCGTCATTAATACTTATTGATGAAAAAATGTGACCTGTTCAAATTCCATGTGTGACACAGTCCAAACTCTGGGCTCTTTTAAACCTCCCTGGAACCACTTGAGAGTTTCAAGCTGCCGAGTTCCTCATGTGACACACGAAACACTCAGGCTGACAAAGGGAGAGGGGGGTCAGAAGAAATGGGGGAGAGTAAGGAAGGGGATCACTTTGTTTCATTTCTATTTCGTTTCCACAAGGGTGAAAATAAAAACATACAAACTGATAATGAAGCTAAAGTGACCTGTGGAGACAGGGGACACCAGCAGGAACAGCAGCACGATGGGGTATGGAAATGCCAAACAGCCCCATGTGCATCAGTGGTGGGGCCTGTTGTGTTGTGTCACTTGTGTGTCAATCAGGGTATAAAAGAAAGCCAGAGAAAGTGCTGTACTTATTGTTGTTGCCTCCGTGTGCTTTGCCTCCATCCAGCTTGACATACACTTCATCGCCGGAGTCCAGGTGCAGCACCACGCTGTTGCTGGCATAGTCGTAGTTCTGGTCTGCGTCTTGGGCGATGGCACTGGCCCGCACCTGCCAACACAGCCGCTGGGTACATCAGCCCCCCAGCCCCTCTTGCCCAGCGTCTCTATTAGCCCCTGAGTCACTCTCCCACAGCCCCTCCATCAGTCCTCCCTGTCCCCCTTTTCCAGCCTCTCCATCAGTCCCCCAAGACCCTCTTCCTCAGCTCCTCCATCAGTGCCCCAAGTCCCTCTCCCCAAACCCTCCTCTTCCCCATGTCCTCCCTCCCTCCCCTCTCCTCGCTTCCCCTTCTCCCCAACCCTGCAGGAAAGTTTGCAAGCCGGGAGTTCGGAATTTGTCGCGGCTCTAGAGCTGCACCCCCGCCCCGACGGCGCGAAGGATGCTCCCGCTGCTTCTTTTCCCGGCAGCGGCCGGGGAACACCGGGGGTCAGGGACAACCGGGGGACCCCGGGCGGGGAGGACGCGCGGGGGAGCGGCGGAACCCACCTGGCCGTTCTTGCAGAGGTCGGCCCACATGCTGGTGCCGTCGCCGCCGCGCATGAGGA
>NW_024581135.1:8762288-8772952 GCF_017639235.1 Corvus kubaryi
GGGGGGCTCCGGGGCGCCGCCGTCGTTGCGGTCCGCGGGGCGCCCGTCTGCCAGCGCCCGCCCGCTCGCCGCGCCGAGCGCCGGTGGCGGGGCGGCCCCCCGGGCGGGGCGGGCGAAGGGGAGGGGAGAGGCGGCGGGGCGTCCCGCACGTCCCCGCGCACTCCGGCTGCGGGGGGATACCGCGCCCGCCCCGCCGTCACCGGCGGAGTCACTGCGGGTGCCGCCCAAACTGCGCCCCGCTGAAACCCGGACGGTCGGGGACGCATTGCCCCGTTCACCTGCCGCCTGAACTGCTTCCTCCCTGCATCTCTCCATCCCTCCGTCCTTCCGTCCCTCTGCTCGCAGCGGGACGGCCCCTGCGCGATGCCTGGAAGGCGGTCGGAGTCCCGGTCCCGCCGGGGTGAGCTCCCTGCCGCCGCCTACGCGACAGCTCTGCGGGAGGGGGCCGGGAAAGCCCCGCGCAGGCAGCAGGTCACCTCAGAGTACTCCCCGTGGCTTCCGCAGCCTCCCCGCGTCCTGCCTCGGCGGCCCAAAGACGAGCGGGACAGCATCGCGGGTGCATCTTGCTCCTCCACACGCCCAAGTGTAACCAAAGTCCGTCCCGGTTTTCCAAACACACGCAGGGCTTGCCAAGTGAAAGGGGAGCCCTAGGAAGAAATGCCTTTAGCAGAGTTCAGGTTAGGTTACAGCACAGTGTTCTGTAGTTTCACTGCGTAATGACGGGTCCAAATCAAGTGGGTTTTCCCCCGAGAAAAGTGTGATTAATTGCCTGCGACTTTCCGAGTAAACGGTGGTAGCTCAGCGAGAGCTCCGGTATCGTAAACTGCCTGCGGGGATCTCCCCTGGAGAGAAAGTTGGGATCTTGTCCACGTGTCTCCGAGCGGAAGGTTAAGCACCCGTCCTGGAAGGAAAGAAAAGAGAGATACGGGGATTACACAGATTGCCTCAGGGCAGCATTCCGGTGTCCCAAGCTCCCTTGGTGCGTAAGAAGGGTGAATTCCCAGCGGGCTCGCCGGAGCTGAAGGCAGTCTGTTTGGCCTTAAAGCGGGCAGAGCTGCAGGTCGAAGGAGCGAGCCGCCCAGTCTGATCCAACGCCTGCTGAAGCTGATGGCCTGGAGGCATTATATGCAAATGAGAACATACAGGCTTCGTCCAAGAACTGTAGAAATGCCCTAAAAGGACTTGGGACTCTTCTGATAGTTTTCCTTGAAATTTAAGGAAGGGACATCAAGGTTTTTCTGCTGGAGTGCAGCACTTCAGGACCAGATCTCATCTCAGTTACATCCCTGCGTGCATCCAGAATTTTTCTTGGAGTTATTCGGGCTTCACTCTGCTTTTGCTGAGATCAGAATTCAGCCCTGCCCCTTCGAGTGCTTCTGATTATTTTCCCCCACATCTATATATTTGAAGCTGGAAGGGAAATTAATCTTGTAAAGATTAATTCTTTCCCTGAGAATTGTACGGATAGTCACATTAAAGTAACTATGTCTATTTCCTAGCACAGTGGAGCTAAATGTTTTAAGAGACGAGATTGTGAGGAAGACGTAAGTCCTTTTTCTCCCCTCTGAATTATGAGTTGCATCCCACAGAGTTATTTTAAGCCCCCACACGTGTCTAAAGCCCTGTAAAATGATTTCTAATGGTTGTTTCTGTTCCAGCTTTAGTATAATTTTCCATATATTAACTGTGCTAAATACAAATAAATTCACAAATAAATTACACTGCTTTGCTACTCATCCCTACTTAAGCTTCTGTTAATTTCCCTTTTGTTCTCGTATTTGTCACTAGCTCTGCTCTCCCCGTGTATGTGAATCCTTGCTATTCCCCCAGAGCTTTGCAAACCCGCCTAAAGTGGCTTTTTTAATCTCCTGTTTTCCAAAGGCAGGAGCCACACCGTAGTTTTCTAACCCGTCTCTGAATAATTAAGTTTTTGCATCATTTGGACTCTGTTGGAACGTTCCTATTTGCAGCAACTCACTTCTCTAATGAGGTGACCAATACTGGGAACTATATTCCAAATAGAGGCTCACCAGCCCCTTCTGCAAAGCCAGAATAATTTTATGTGGTGGGGTCTGTTATTCCCACAGATCAGCAAGGACAAATGAAGAAGAAGAAATATATTCTAACGTTCTGCAGGACAAAATCGGCACAGTTCCTAATCAGGAAGGTTGAGCATTTGAACAAGTAAGAAGAAAAGATTACACAGATATCAGCAGTTAGATTAGGTGTCAAATTCTGGCAATTTTGTTCCAGAATAATTTAATTACTCCTCTGTGATGTGGTGAGATGGAGTGATCACCTAGTTAATCCCTCGTCAGATTGCTTTAAGGTAAACACAGTGTGACTTTAATGTATAATTCCAGTAGGATCTATATTCCTGGAGACCTGGACTTCCTGCCCGACTGATGTAAAGCATCTTGTGCCTCAAGACGTAGCGCTGTGATCCTCGAGGCAGCTGGTACCGCTTACTGAACCCGCACTAGTAATTACGAGTATAGTTGCAAAGAGGTACATGGCAACACTTAGGTTACAATTTTCATACAGGCTGCTACTACACTGTTGGGAAGCTGCTTTTCGTGTGCGATGGCATGCACCACAGCAGTGCAAGGAGCAGAGAATTACCAAATCAGCTAATGAGGCAGTGTCTCAGGTACCGCCAGCCCTGCAGAGAGGCATCTTTCCTAATTTAGGGTGACAAGTACCAAAGCCCCTCGTAGAGTTAGGCACTTCACATCTTTCAAAAAGTGAGTCAGGCCAGTGCTCCATTGCAGGATGCTGAGGGCTGGCAAGACTCAGGTGCCTCTGGGTGTACTCAGAGGGGAATAAGGCACCCACACAGCATCCCTGGTGAAACACAAAGGCTGTCTGGATCTCGGCATCACATGGTGGCTGAGCAGGAGCTTTGGTGATTGCTGTTGTTGGCCAAAGAAATTGTTAAGCACCTTGAAACATGATTTTCAGATGTGGTGTAAGGACACGGGAACCTGACCACTCAGGGAAGCGCTTGACAGTTCAGACACAGCTCCCAAATTTGGACAGGCCAAGAACCCAGACACTTTGCATTGAAGCTCCAAAATTCCAGGAGCACATGAATTTCCATTCCTTAATTTCTGCTTCAAGGAACAGTCAGCCACCCACCTCGGGTTACTAGTAACTTTCAAAAGATACTGTGCTATATCAAATCCATTTCCCACAGTCATTCCAGAGTGTCTGCTGGATTGGGCTTCTCACAACTATTGCATGCACTTACATACATACCAGGCAGTGGTGAGTACACCAGCCTGGGAGGTTGGATGTTCCTTCCAGTGTTTCACCATTTACCAGATTCGGTGCAGGTTTTCAAAGCCCTTTCCAGTCTTCCAGGAGAGTAGTCTCAGACTTCTAGGTGTTGGGTGTTGTGGGTTGGATTTTTGTCAGCATGTTCTCTAGGATTTATTCTGCTGTAAAATGCCCCCTTCCAAGAGACACAAAGAAAACAATCTGATGACTGAAGTAGCTCAGGGATGAGCTTTCAAACTATGCCTGTCACCAGGGCTGAGCCACCTTTCAGGATATGGGCAGTCTGTCCACCGGGAGGCAAACACGGGACACTCCTGCAGGCTGCAGCTGGCCATCTGTATTTCTCTGGGAGGTTGTCAGCAGGGTGACAAGGAGGAGATCTGGGTCCAGCTTAATTTGCTGCCTAAGGAATACCAACCTGTGTTCCCTGGGGAGCTGCAAAAGTCTTCCAGGGTGCAAGATACCCAGAAGAGAAGGGGAGAGCAAGGAGGAAAGCACTGCATGCCCTTCTGCTGAATCTGTTCTTCTTTGCATAAAAAGAATTAAAGATTCATTGAGCTATAAGAGGAAGACCAAAGGTGAGTATAATTTTTAGTTTAGTGGCAAGAGCACCTACCTGATCTGGAGTTTCAGTCTTTCTCCAAAAGCTCTTTGTGAATTCCAGCCAGGAGGGTGAGGTGCACACACAATTCCCCTTCCTGAGAGACCAATCCTGACTGAACTAAAGACTCTTCTGCACTTGCTTTCTTTTCTCTCAGAAGGTTTAATTTTTTTTTTTTTTTTTTGCCTTCTCAGCTGCACAAACTGAGCTCATGAATTCAAGCATGTGGTTTGCTCCAAGTCCAACAAGAGCTGAACCATCTGTAACCCTGGCAGGATACAGTAGGATTCAGACCCACTGAGGAGGTGGATGTTCCAGGCACAGGTGCAAGTGGACTGTAGTACATTTGAGGTTCTTGGAAACCGAAGGTAGGTACCTCCTTAGGTGCTTCTAGGATTGGACAGGAGCTGGGAGAATATTTTTATTTCAATGCTGGATTTAGATGTTTATATTCTGCTTTAATTCCTTCTTTTAGCTACTTTTTGGATTTGGCCATTAACTTGAAAATATAAGAACTGTACCAGCTCAGATACCCTATTTAGCAAAAATGTCAAGATCAAAGTAAGTCTATGCTGATAGTGCCCTGGCATTGTCTCTTAATCTCCATCAATCCATGGCTTAAGGACTTCCTGAGCCATGGTAAAATACTTTTAAGAAGCTGAAATCAAGATTACTTTGAGTAAAGGCACAGTACCCTTAGATCAGTACCCTCATCCATCCCAGTAGCTTTGTTTTGCTGTCTTTTGTCATGATTGATGAAAGTCATGGATAACATTACACTCTGATCCTCTGAAGTGCTTCATTCATTGCCTTTATCACATCAGAAGATATTTCTCCTTGCCAAAACTAACCATCTGGAACTTGGTGTATTCAACAGCTAGTAAAATATAATACATATAGTCCTGGCATTAAAATGTTCACATTTCTTGCTAAAAGCAAACTCGAATCTGCTGATGTTCAGAATGCATATAATATTATTTTCATTCACAAAATATAAAATGTAATGACACCGATTATTTTTGCTTAATGGAGGGAAAAGTTTAGAAATGGTTAGGCTTATTTTATTAGCAGCCATCATTCCCCACAAATATTGTGTGCTTCTTTTTGACCTATCCCAGGGTTTCCAATAGGACTTGTCTTAAGAGCATAAAGCTCAGTTCACTCCTTCCTGTTTGATGGACCCAGTGGGTTCATGAGGTCCTGCACAGCAGCAAAAGCATTTTATTACATAGAACAAGGAGGGGAGCTGGCCCTTGTCTTACTGCCTGTGAAGCAGAGTTGCAATAGCCCACAGGCACTTGAGCTGCTGTAGCAATACATAAATTTCTGTCCATATAGCCAGAATCAGCCCCCTGTACCAGCGCAGTGTCCATTAGAGATCCTGCACAAGGAGAAGCTTGCACACCTTCCAAACAGACACTGCAGCTGGATGGGCTCTGTTGCAGGTATCGATCCCTGTGAACTGCTGCTATTTGCATTTTGCCACATCCACTTGCTGTACAGGGAAGCTGGCTCTCCCTCTGTTGGACAAATACCTTTGAGTGTTTACAAGAGAGCAGTTCACAAACCCCAGAGCTGCCTTCAGGGCGCTGCTTGGAGAAATACCAAAAGGTGTGGAGAGGATCAGTGAGAGCCAAATGCCTTCATATTCCCAAAATAGGTACTGTTCACCAAACTCAGAAGAAATCAGCCTGTATTTTCTGGAAAAAATTAATCAGAGCAACTGAATCTTGCTTCCCACTTTTGTCCCACTGGGACTTTTGCCCTTGCCTTCTCTCACAGTAGGGTTACACCCTGAAGTTAATGCATCAAAGCTTAGATAAATTCAGTGAGAGCAGAGCAGCCTCAGGCAATGGCTAAATCTGGTGCTGAAGATGCCTGATCCCAGCGTATGTGGCTGCTCCTGTGCCCAGGAAACTGTTAGGAATAGTATGAGAGCAGCAGCTGATACCTGGCCCCAGCAGCCAAGGTGGTGGAGGAAACATCACAGGAGCTCCAAGCTGTTTGGGAGCTCCCTGCTCGCAGAGCAGGTGTTCAGATGGATATAAAGAAGGTTTGGAGAGAAACAAAACTGTCCTGAAGAAAAGGCAGTATGTGAGCATCACCACCTGTCAAACATCAGCTTCGAATGATGTCTTGCTAAGAAACAGTAAATTAAATTGAAGCTTGCCCTTAACCAGCTGAATTTGGGTCACAGCAAGAGCAAGTTCAACTCTCCTTTCCTAATTCTCTGCTTCTCAGTATGTGTTTACAAACTGCTTGAGGAGAAACAGGTTGGCCCTAGATTTGTCTTGTTCAATTTGTCTCCTTGGATAACTAATGGTTTTCCAGTGTGACTGCTGCAATAATTCTGCACTATCTATACAAACAAGCATCTGCCTTTTTTAATTGAGTTAGGGCCTTCCACACAAAATACAAATAATTTAGTAATAGTTAAGTATATACTTTTTTAATATGAATTGGGAGGTCTAGTAGAAGAAAGAGATCCTCCCCTTGCCTTCTGAGTACAAGGTGTGCGCTTGGCCAAGCTGCTCAGCAAAGTGTGCGTGCATAAAACCAAAGCCCTGGCAGGTTCTCCAGCTGAAAATCACCTATCTCTCTTCCAAGCCCTCTGAAATTCCCAGCAGGACTCAGCTCTCAAGCCTTCATGACTTCCTTCAGAAGAGGTAAGAGGGATCATGGAAAGTCAGAGTACTAAATTCAGTCCATTTATGCAGACCCCTTGTCTCAATTCAACAAAATTTCCATACCCAACCATGAGGCTGAATATTTCTATTCCATGAAAGGAAGAATTGCTGCAGGGGATTGATGTGCATGGACAGCTGGTTTCACCAGGATGAAAGACACACATTAAAAATGCTTTTGAAATGCATTTGGGCTTCCCTCAGGGAGTTTGCTAAACCTGCAGTCAGGTACCAGAAAGGATTTGTCCCCTTAAGGCGAAGACAAGATTAAAATTAGTAAGAAATAGTAGCCAAAGCCACAGGTGGGACAGATGGCGTTGAATGGACATCTGTTGGAATAACATTGAGTTACCATCATAGACTTTTACCCTGCATCCCCCAAAATTAAATGTGCTCCTCTGCTAATCATGTAGCGTGAAGAGGAAGATGTGTGGATTGGAAACCCAAAGCTAAGGATGTCAGGAATTGGCTTTACCCCTCCATCAGCTCTAGGAGACACACAGTGAGCGGGGTGTAAAAGCTGGAGAAGGCATATGGAGGAGGTGGGGCAGATGGTTTGGCTCAGTGATGCTGTGCTCTGGTTTACTGGTGCCCAGGAGAGGACTCACTGCTGCTCAGAGGCAGCTGTAAGGTCTGTGCAGAGAGAGGGTGCTTTGTTACTCACAGGCAAACGGATGAAGAGTTTTGACTGCCACTTCTGGAGTAGGGTCAATTTGGGGAGTTGCAGAGAGGAGACAGAGAGCTGGAGACAAAGGTCAAGGAGAAGCAGTCCAGTGGCATGGAACAGCCAGAAAACCTCCTGTACCTCTGAGACACTCAGGGAATTAATAACCAGTCTAACTGGAACAACTGTTTTTGCAAAAGGCCCATCAAGCTGAAAGAGTAACCGTGAGAGAAAAACATAAATTTCTATTAAAATGAAGCTTTAAATAAGCACCAAACCAAAGTAGGCAAGATGACTTTGTGAGATTAAAAATGTTTGATTAAAACTTGGTGAAATTGTCTCAAAAATATGTAGCCATGTATGATGTCTTCAATATAAACCCAAATTAAAAGCATGACAATAGGTTTTATTTAGAAACATCCTGACCTTTCTTGTATGACTCTTGTCCTGCCTTCTCGTTACTTGTCATTCTCAGTCACTGTATCTTGCTTAAATGAAAAGTGCAAGCTCTTCAGGGCACAGGGCTGCATCTCTGGGTTTTTTCATCCACTGTGTACAACAATGCATGCAGCAGGGACATTCTTAAAACTGTTAAACAGAACACAAATAAAACATTTCATCTCTGATTTTGCAACTTTACCGAATTTCTTCACAAGAAAAAAAAACCCTCTAGTAAGAAGCTATTTGCTCACATTAGGAGTACTTAGGGTAAATAATAATCATCAAAAAGCAGCACTCTCCTTGGTAATGATGTTTATTGAATTGCAGAACAGTTCCTGGGGAAGGACAATGGAATCCCATTGCTTGGGATTTCGAGAGCAAGGTTGGGCAAAGCCAGAGACCGCACTGCAGGACTCGGTGCCCCACTGGCAGGAAGACGAATGAGAAGCCCTAAGAGCCTTCTCTATTTGTTCTTCTATGATCCTTATAAGAGAGATTGATGCTGACAGCATCCAGGTGGTGTGTCCATGACTCAGCTGTCACGTCACTGCTTACGGCTTAAAGCCAGTGAGTCAAGGAATGAAAAACAGGTGGAAGGAGGAGGAGAGCCCTCCCGAAGTGCTCACCTCCAGCCATCTCTTCCTGAGCAAGCAGGGCCAATTGCAGACCACAGGGACACAGAAGAAGGAGAGGCAATGACAGAAGGAACGGCTGGTCACCTTCCTCCAAGGGCAGCAGGGTTGCAAGCCCTTCTCCACGCCTCACGTGGTGTGGAATGAAAGCCTGGTGTGAGTTAATGGACTTCTGTGAGCCAGAAGTACCCACCCTGTGTGGCAGGTCTGAGGCCCACTGACTCTTGTAACTGTAGATAAAGCTGTAGATGGAGTAAATACTAAATCCATCTAGTTCAGTTCCTGCTAGACAGAAAAGGTAACAGACATCTGGCCACATATTGTCATCAATACGAAGTTTATTATTATAGATCTGATTCCATGGGAAATCCAAAATACTGTCCTGAGAATGCGTCCTCAATGGTGACCTCAAACAGTGACAACAGACACTGATTTCTCTGAAAATCCAAGAATTTCTAGAATACAGAAACAAGCCACCTTGAAAGCAGACTGCTGGGTTCAGGTGGCTTCCGAGACACTGCTGTCTCTCTGGGTAGGCTCACAAAAGAAATCTGCCACACCTGAGATCTAAACCTGAATTTTTAATTTTTTTCTTCACTGCCTTGATTGCAAGGTCGTCTTCTTGTAATTCACAGTAGCAGAAGGTCAATGGCATATCTGGAAGGTGGGTGTGCAACCACTTTCTCTGCCTTTGGCCATGATCAATGTTTAACACATGGAAGTCTCTCCAGGGACAGAAACATTTTAACCTCCCCAAGAAATCTGTTGCAATGCTTTATAATCTCTACTACACACAAAAAAATTTCATAAGGATCTGACCTTAATTTCTCTGCTGCAGTTTAAGCCTCGAATTCCTTGTCTATCCACCATGGACAGAGGAAGCAGGTGATTCCCTCCCTTTCTGTGGCAGCCTTTCACACACTTGACAGTTGCCACCTTGATTCCCTGGTTAGTCCATATTCCAGATGCTCATTCTATTCCACATTTCTTAATCACTTTTTTTTTCTAGAGTTCTGGTCATTCCCACTGCTCCCCCTGGACTTTCTCTGATGGTTCATGCCTTTTTTTGATCTGAATGACTTTCTGGTCTACTTGTGTAATCCATGATTTGCCACTATTATTTGGACTTCTCAGCCTCTCCTTCAGCCTGCCAGCTGTCACCATGTGCTTGTAAGTTTAGTAAGTGTTCCCTATCCCATCATCAGTGCCTCTACTAGTGATCTAAGTAGTACCAGACCTAGATGCATGTGCTGGCTATCACTTATCCCTCTACCACATGAGTATTGCATGGTTTGGTAGCTGCCAGGAAGCTTGTTATGCATCGGCACCCTTTTGTGCAAAGTGCTACGCAAAATCAGAAATGGAAGATGGATTCTGTACCAAGAAATTAACAATCTAATTAACTTTGTTTTTACCCCAAAGGGATATGCCGACTCCTTCCTTATCACACTTCGCATCTGGAAAAATGAGACCATTCGCACACCTGTTTTATCACAAAATGAGATGACCACTTCTTTCTAGAAGTCCCAAAAAAGTAGTTATTACCAGCATTATCAAGAGCCATATTTAAGGCTTGGTTTTAACTGCAGTAAGCCTTGCTTAAGTCTAAAAGACTTCATCTGTCTCTGTCCCTCTTGCTGTCTGCTCACTCACTGTCTGCTGCACCTCAGATGCGAGTCAGGCAGCTCCTTGGTTTTCAAACCTGACTGCTCCCAGTCTGAGTGACACATCTTATGGTGACACAACTGCTGCAGGGTCTGCAGGAATTGTCTGAAAGCCAAGAGCTCTGTCCAAAGGAAGGAAAAATGGCAAGGATATAGTTATGTGAAGTGAATGAGTAAAATGCATCCACTCCAAGACTGCAAGGTAAAGAGAATGTGGCATTTTGCACCACTCCTGTTGTGCAGAATAAACCAGTTTTTAGAAGCTAAATCATGGCACTGGTTGTGTCAAGCAATGAAACTTCATCTTATTTTATGGAGTTTTGATCTTCACAGGCCAATACCAAGCTAAAGTATTCCAGCCAGAAAGTCTGTGACAGTGTGTTTGCAAAGCACCTGTGACAGCAAAACGTGGGCTCTGCTGTTGCTTCTGGAGCTGAAGATTTAGTAACAACTCCTGTTGTTTATACGTGCAAAACATTTGGAATTAAGCACAGATTTGTGCTCTCTTTAAGTGTACTTTTAATTACTTCTGATTAGGATAAAGAGGATAATTTTCTTTTACAAATTCTCAGGATATTCAGAACATCTGAAAATTAAAGCAATTCTTTGCATGCCATGTTATTAGTGTCAATGAGAAGAGAAGAGAGAAGAGGAGAAGAGAAGAGAAGAGAAGAGAAGAGAAGAGAAGAGAAGAGAAGA